>NW_027190810.1:0-25862 GCF_040958095.1 Procambarus clarkii
GCTTGACCATCACGACCGGACATAAGGAAGTGATAGCTGAAGCTATTTGAACCACTTCCCCGCCGGCACTTTCGGATGGTAATCTTGGCATAGCGTTTTATCAAATCACCTCATTCTTTGGGGCACACGTGAGGAACACAAATGCAAACAAGCCTGAATGGTCCCCAGGACTATATACAACTGAAAACTCAAACCCCAGAAGAGACTCGAACCCTACTGCCAGGAGCACGCACCTGGTATGTACAGGTACGCCTTAATCCGCTTGACCATCACGACCGGACATAAGGAAGTGATAGTCCGAAGCTATTTGAACCACTTTCCCCGCCGGCACTCGATGGTAATCTTGGGCATAGCATTTTATCAAATCACCTCATTCTTTGGGGCACACGTGAGGAACACAAATGCAAACAAGCCTGAATGGTCCCCAGGACTATATACAACTGAAAACTCACACCCCAGAAGTGACTCGAACCCATACTGCCAGGAGCAACACAACTGGTATGTACAGGGACTGCCTTAATCCGCTTGACCATCACGACCGGACATAAGGAAGTGATAGCCGAAGCTATTTGAACCACTTCCCCGCCGGCACTCGGATGGTAATCTTGGGCATAGCATTTTATCAAATCACCTCATTCTTTGGGGCACATGTGAGGAACACAAATGCAAACAAGCCTGAATGGTCCCCAGGACTATATACAACTGAAAACTCACACCCCAGAAGTGACTCGAACCCATACTGCCAGGAGCAACGCAACTGGTATGTACAGGGACGCCTTAATCCGCTTGACCATCACGACCGGACATAAGGAAGTGATAGCCGAAGCTATTTGAACCACTTCCCCGCCGGCACTCGGATGGTAATCTTGGGCATAGCATTTTATCATATCACCTCATTCTTTGGGGCACACTGTGAAGAACACAAATGCAAACAAGCCTGAGTGGTCCCCAGGACTATATACAACTGAAAACTCACACCCCAGAAGTGACTCGAACCCATACTGCCAGGAGCAACGCAACTGGTATGTACAGGGACGCCTTAATCTGCTTGACCATCACGACCGGACGTAAGGAAGTGATAGCCGAAGCTATTTGAACCACTTCCTCGCCGGCACTCGGATGGTAATCTTGGGCATAGCATTTTATCAAATCACCTCATTCTTTGGGGCACAGGTGAGGAACACAAATGCAAACAAGCCTGAATGGTCCCCCAGGACTATATACAACTGAAAACTCACACCCCAGAAGTGACTCGAACCCATACTGCCAGGAGCAACGCAACTAGTATGTACAGGGACGCCTTAAACCGCTTGACCATCATGACCGGACATAAGGAAGTGATAGCCGAAGCTATTTGAACCACTTCCCCGCCGGCACTCGGATGGTAATCTTGGGCATAGCATTTTATCAAATCACCTCATTCTTTGGGGCACACGTGTGGAACACAAATGCAAACAAGCCTGAATGGTCCCCAGGACTATATACAACTGAAAACTCACACCCCAGAAGTGACTCGAACCCATACTGCCAGGAGCAACGCAACTGGTATGTACAGGGACGCCTTAATCCGCTTGACCATCACGACCAGACATAAGGAAGTGATAGCCGAAGCTATTTGAACCACTTTCTCGCCGGCACTCGGATGGTAATCTTGGGCATAGCATTTTATCAAATCACCTCATTCTTTGGGGCACACGTGAGGAACACAAATGCAAACAAGCCTGAATGGTCCCCACGACTATATACAACTGAAAACTCACACCCCTTAAGTGACTCGAACCCTTACTGCCTGGAGCAACGCAACTGGTATGTACAGGGACGCCTTAATCTGCTTGACCATCACGACCGGACATAAGGAAGTGATAGCCGAAACTATTTGAACCACTTCCCCGCCGGCACTCGGATGGTAATCCTGGGCATAGCATTTTATCAAATCACCTCATTCTTTGGGGCACACGTGAGGAACACAAATGCAAACAAGCCTGAATGGTCCCCAGGACTATATACAACTGAAAACTCACACCCCAGAAGTGACTCGAACCCATACTGCCAGGAGCAATGCAACTGGTATGTACAGGGACGCCTTAATCCGCTTGACCATCAAGACCGGACATAAGGAAGTGATAGTCGAAGCTATTTGAACCACTTCCCCGCCGGCACTCGGATGGTATTCTTGGGCATAGCATTTTATCAAATCACCTCATTCTTTGGGGCACACGTGAAGAACACAAATGCAAACAAGCCTGAATGGTCCCCAGGACTATATACAAATGAAAACTCACACCCCAGAAGTGACTCGAACCCATACTGCCAGGAGCAACACAACTGGAATGT
Organism: Procambarus clarkii; assembly: GCF_040958095.1. Lineage (NCBI taxonomy): Eukaryota > Metazoa > Arthropoda > Malacostraca > Decapoda > Cambaridae > Procambarus > Procambarus clarkii. The sequence goes on from NW_027190810.1 coordinate 2,335, forward strand.
ACAGGGATGCCTTAATCCGCTTGACCATCACGACCGGACATAAGGAAGTGATAGCCGAAGCTATTTGAACCACTTCCCCGCCGGCACTCGGATGGTAATCTTGGGCATAGCATTTTATCGAATCACCTCATTCTTTGGGGCACACGTGAGGAACACAAATGCAAACAAGCCTGAATGGTCCCCAGGACTATATACAACTGAAAACTCACTCCCCAGAAGTGACTCGAACCCATACTGCCAGGAGCAACGCAACTAGTTTGTACAGGGACGCCTTAAACCGCTTGACCATCATGACCGGACATAAGGAAGTGATAGCCGAAGCTATTTGAACCACTTCCCCGCCGGCACTCAGATTGTAATCTTGGGCACAGCATTTTATCAAATCACCTCATTCTTTGGGGCACACGTGTGGAACACAAATGCAAACAACCCTGAATGGTCCCCAGGACTATATACAACTGAAAACTCACACCCCAGAAGTGACTCGAACCCATACTGCCAGGAGCAACGCAACTGGTATGTACAGGGACGCCTTAATCCGCTTGACTATCACGACCGGACATAAGGAAGTGATAGCCGAAGCTATTTGAACCACTTCCCCGCCGGCACTCGGATGGTAATCTTGGGCATAGCATTTTATCAAATCACCTTATTCTTTGGGGCACACGTGAGGAACACAAATTCAAACAAGCCTGAATGGTCCCCAGGACTATATACAACTGAAAACTCAAACCCCAGAAGAGACTCGAACCCATACTGCCAGGAGCAACGCACCTGGTATGTACAGGTACGCCTTAATCCGCTTGACCATCACGACCGGACATAAGGAAGTGATAGTCGAAGCTATTTGAACCACTTTCCCGCCGGCACTCGGATGGTATTCTTGGGCATAGCATTTTATCAAATCACCTCATTCTTTGGGGCACACGTGAGGAACACAAATGCAAACAAGCCTGAATGGTCCCCAGGACTATATACAACTGAAAACTCACACCCCAGAAGTGACTCGAACCCATACTGCCAGGAGCAACACAACTGGAATGTACAGGGATGCCTTAATCCGCTTGACCATCACGACCGGACATAAGGAAGTGATAGCCGAAGCTATTTGAACCACTTCCCCGCCGGCACTCGAATGGTAATCTTGGGCATAGCGTTTTATCAAATCACCTCATTCTTTGGGGCACATGTGAGGAACACAAATGCAAACAAGCCTGAATGGTCCCCAGGACTATATACAACTGAAAACTCACACCCCAGAAGTGACTCGAACCCATACTGCCAGGAGCAACGCAACTGGTATGTACAGGGACGCCTTAATCCGCTTGACCATCACGACCGGACATAAGGAAGTGATAGCCGAAGCTATTTGAACCACTTCCCCGCCGGCACTCGGATGGTAATCTTGGGCATAGCATTTTATCAAATCACCTCATTCTTTGGGGCACATGTGAAGAACACAAATGCAAACAAGCCTGAGTGGTCCCCAGGACTATATACAACTGAAAACTCACACCCCAGAAGTGACTCGAACCTATACTGCCAGGAGCAACGCAACTGGTATGTACAGGGACGCCTTAATCTGCTTGACCATCACGACCGGACATAAGGAAGTGATAGCCGAAGCTATTTGAACCACTTCCTCGCCGGCACTCGGATGGTAATCTTGGGCATAGCATTTTATCAAATCACCTCATTCTTTGGGGCACACGTGAGGAACACAAATGCAAACAAGCCTGAATGGTCCCCAGGACTATATACAACTGAAAACTCACACCCCAGAAGTGACTCGAACCCATACTGCCAGGAGCAACGCAACTAGTATGTACAGGGACGCCTTAAACCGCTTGACCATCATGACCGGACATAAGGAAGTGATAGCCGAAGCTATTTGAACCACTTCCCCGCCGGCACTCGGATGGTAATCTTGGGCATAGCATTTTATCAAATCACCTCATTCTTTGGGGCACACGTGTGGAACACAAATGCAAACAAGCCTGAATGGTCCCCAGGACTATATACAACTGAAAACTCACACCCCAGAAGTGACTCGAACCCATACTGCCAGGAGCAACGCAACTGGTATGTACAGGGACGCCTTAATCCGCTTGACCATCACGACCAGACATAAGGAAGTGATAGCCGAAGCTATTTGAACCACTTTCTCGCCGGCACTCGGATGGTAATCTTGGGCATAGCATTTTATCAAATCACCTCATTCTTTGGGGCACACGTGAGGAACACAAATGCAAACAAGCCTGAATGGTCCCCACGACTATATACAACTGAAAACTCACACCCCTTAAGTGACTCGAACCCTTACTGCCTGGAGCAACGCAACTGGTATGTACAGGGACGCCTTAATCTGCTTGACCATCACGACCGGACATAAGGAAGTGATAGCCGAAACTATTTGAACCACTTCCCCGCCGGCACTCGGATGGTAATCCTGGGCATAGCATTTTATCAAATCACCTCATTCTTTGGGGCACACGTGAGGAACACAAATGCAAACAAGCCTGAATGGTCCCCAGGACTATATACAACTGAAAACTCACACCCCAGAAGTGACTCGAACCCATACTGCCAGGAGCAATGCAACTGGTATGTACAGGGACGCCTTAATCCGCTTGACCATCAAGACCGGACATAAGGAAGTGATAGTCGAAGCTATTTGAACCACTTCCCCGCCGGCACTCGGATGGTATTCTTGGGCATAGCATTTTATCAAATCACCTCATTCTTTGGGGCACACGTGAAGAACACAAATGCAAACAAGCCTGAATGGTCCCCAGGACTATATACAAATGAAAACTCACACCCCAGAAGTGACTCGAACCCATACTGCCAGGAGCAACACAACTGGAATGTACAGGGATGCCTTAATCCGCTTGACCATCACGACCGGACATAAGGAAGTGATAGCCGAAGCTATTTGAACCACTTCCCCGCCGGCACTCAGATGGTAATCTTGGGCATAGCGTTTTATCAAATCACCTCATTCTTTGGGGCACACGTGAGGAACACAAATGCAAACAAGCCTGAATGGTCCCCAGGACTATATACAACTGAAAACTCACACCCCAGAAGTGACTCGAACCCATACTGCCAGGAGCAACGCAACTGGTATGTACAGGGATGCCTTAATCCGCTTGACCATCACGACCGGACATAAGGAAGTGATAGCCGAAGCTATTTGAACCACTTCCCCGCCGGCACTCGGATGGTAATCTTGGGCAAAGCATTTTATCAAATCACCTCATTCTTTGGGGCACACGTGAGGAACACAAATGCAAACAAGCCTGAATGGTCCCCCGGACTATATACAACTGAAAACTCACACCCCAGAAGTGACTCGAACCCATACTGCCAGGAGCAACGCAACTGGTATGTACAGGGACGCCTTAATCTGCTTGACCATCACGACCGGACATAAGGAAGTGATAGCCGAAGCTATTTGAACCACTTCCTCGCCGGCACTCGGATGGTAATCTTGGGCATAGCATTTTATCAAATCACCTCATTCTTTGGGGCACACGTGAGGAACACAAATGCAAACAAGCCTGAATGGTCCCCAGGACTATATACAACTGAAAACTCACACCCCAGAAGTGACTGGAACTTATACTGCCAGGAGCAACGCAACGGGTATGTACAGTGATGCCTTAATCCGCTTGACCATCACGACCAGACATAAGGAAGTGATAGCCGAAGCTATTTGAACCACTTCCCCGCCGGCACTCGGATGGTAATCTTGGGCATAGCATTTTATCGAATCACCTCATTCTTTGGGGCACACGTGAGGAACACAAATGCAAACAAGCCTGAATGGTAACCAGGACTATATACAACTGAAAACTAACACCCCAGAGGAGACTCGAACCCATTCTGCCAGGAGCAACGCAACTGGTATGTACAGGGACGCCTTAATCCGCTTGACCATCACGACCGGACATAAGGAAGTGATAGACGAAGCTATTTGAACCACTTCCCCTCCGGCACTCGGATGGTAATCTTGGGCATAGCATTTTATCAAATCACCTCATTCTTTGGGGCACACGTGAGGAACACAAATGCAAACAAGCCTGAATGGTCCCCAGGACTATATACAACTGAAAACTCACACCCCAGAAGTGACTCGAACCCATACTGCCAGGAGCAACGCAACTAGTATGTACAGGGACGCCTTAAACCGCTTGACCATCATGACCGGACATAAGGAAGTGATAGCCGAAGCTATTTGAACCACTTCCTCGCCGGCACTCGGATGGTAATCTTGGGCATAGCATTTTATCAAATCACCTCATTCTTTGGGGCACACGTGAGGAACACAAATGCAAACAAGCCTGAATGGTCCCCAGGACTATATACAACTGAAAACTCACACCCCAGAAGTGACTCGAACCCATACTGCCAGGAGCAACGCAACTAGTATGTACAGGGACGCCTTAAACCGCTTGACCATCATGACCGGACATAAGGAAGTGATAGCCGAAGCTATTTGAACCACTTCCTCGCCGGCACTCGGATGGTAATCTTGGGCATAGCATTTTATCAAATCACCTCATTCTTTGGGGCACACGTGAGGAACACAAATGCAAACAAGCCTGAATGGTCCCCAGGACTATATACAACTGAAAACTCACACCCCAGAAGTGACTCGAACCCATACTGCCAGGAGCAACGCAACTAGTATGTACAGGGACGCCTTAAACCGCTTGACCATCATGACCGGACATAAGGAAGTGATAGCCGAAGCTATTTGAACCACTTCCCCGCCGGCACTCGGATGGTAATCTTGGGCATAGCATTTTATCAAATCACCTCATTCTTTGGGGCACACGTGTGGAACACAAATGCAAACAAGCCTGAATGGTCCCCAGGACTATATACAACTGAAAACTCACACCCCAGAAGTGACTCGAACCCATACTGCCAGGAGCAACGCAACTGGTATGTACAGGGACGCCTTAATCCGCTTGACCATCACGACCAGACATAAGGAAGTGATAGCCGAAGCTATTTGAACCACTTTCTCGCCGGCACTCGAATGGTAATCTTGGGCATAGCATTTTATCAAATCACCTCATTCTTTGGGGCACACGTGAGGAACACAAATGCAAACAAGCCTGAATGGTCCCCACGACTATATACAACTGAAAACTCACACCCCTTAAGTGACTCGAACCCTTACTGCCTGGAGCAACGCAACTGGTATGTACAGGGACGCCTTAATCTGCTTGACCATCAAGACCGGACATAAGGAAGTGATAGTCGAAGCTATTTGAACCACTTCCCCGCCGGCACTCGGATGGTATTCTTGGGCATAGCATTTTATCAAATCACCTCATTCTTTGGGGCACACGTGAAGAACACAAATGCAAACAAGCCTGAATGGTCCCCAGGACTATATACAACTGAAAACTCACACCCCAGAAGTGACTCGAACCCATACTGCCAGGAGCAACACAACTGGAATGTACAGGGATGCCTTAATCCGCTTGACCATCACGACCGGACATAAGGAAGTGATAGCCGAAGCTATTTGAACCACTTCCCCGCCGGCACTCAGATGGTAATCTTGGGCATAGCGTTTTATCAAATCACCTCATTCTTTGGGGCACACGTGAGGAACACAAATGCAAACAAGCCTGAATGGTCCCCAGGACTATATACAACTGAAAACTCACACCCCAGAAGTGACTCGAACCCATACTGCCAGGAGCAACGCAACTGGTATGTACAGGGATGCCTTAATCCGCTTGACCATCACGACCGGACATAAGGAAGTGATAGCCGAAGCTATTTGAACCACTTCCCCGCCGGCACTCGGATGGTAATCTTGGGCAAAGCATTTTATCAAATCACCTCATTCTTTGGGGCACACGTGAGGAACACAAATGCAAACAAGCCTGAATGGTCCCCCGGACTATATACAACTGAAAACTCACACCCCAGAAGTGACTCGAACCCATACTGCCAGGAGCAACGCAACTGGTATGTACAGGGACGCCTTAATCTGCTTGACCATCACGACCGGACATAAGGAAGTGATAGCCGAAGCTATTTGAACCACTTCCTCGCCGGCACTCGGATGGTAATCTTGGGCATAGCATTTTATCAAATCACCTCATTCTTTGGGGCACACGTGAGGAACACAAATGCAAACAAGCCTGAATGGTCCCCAGGACTATATACAACTGAAAACTCACACCCCAGAAGTGACTGGAACTTATACTGCCAGGAGCAACGCAACGGGTATGTACAGGGATGCCTTAATCCGCTTGACCATCACGACCAGACATAAGGAAGTGATAGCCGAAGCTATTTGAACCACTTCCCCGCCGGCACTCGGATGGTAATCTTGGGCATAGCATTTTATCGAATCACCTCATTCTTTGGGGCACACGTGAGGAACACAAATGCAAACAAGCCTGAATGGTAACCAGGACTATATACAACTGAAAACTAACACCCCAGAGGAGACTCGAACCCATTCTGCCAGGAGCAACGCAACTGGTATGTACAGGGACGCCTTAATCCGCTTGACCATCACGACCGGACATAAGGAAGTGATAGACGAAGCTATTTGAACCACTTCCCCTCCGGCACTCGGATGGTAATCTTGGGCATAGCATTTTATCAAATCACCTCATTCTTTGGGGCACACATGAGGAACACAAATGCAAACAAGCCTGAATGGTCCCCAGGACTATATACAACTGAAAACTCACACCCCAGAAGTGACTCGAACCCATACTGCCAGGAGCAACGCAACTAGTATGTACAGGGACGCCTTAAACCGCTTGACCATCATGACCGGACATAAGGAAGTGATAGCCGAAGCTATTTGAACCACTTCCCCGCCGGCACTCGGATGGTAATCTTGGGCATAGCATTTTATCAAATCACCTTATTCTTTGGGGCACACGTGAGGAACACAAATGCAAACAAGCCTGAATGGTCCCCAGGACTATATACAACTGAAAACTCACACCCCAGAAGTGACTCGAACCCATACTGCCAGGAGCAACGCAACTGGTATGTACAGGGACGCCTTAATCTGCTTGACCATCACGACCGGACATAAGGAAGTGATAGCCGAAGCTATTTGAACCACTTCCTCGCCGGCACTCGGATGGTAATCTTGGGCATAGCATTTTATCAAATCACCTCATTCTTTGGGGCACACGTGAGGAACACAAATGCAAACAAGCCTGAATGGTCCCCAGGACTATATACAACTGAAAACTCACACCCCAGAAGTGACTCGAACCCATACTGCCAGGAGCAACGCAACTAGTATGTACAGGGACGCCTTAAACCGCTTGACCATCATGACCGGACATAAGGAAGTGATAGCCGAAGCTATTTGAACCACTTCCCCGCCGGCACTCGGATGGTAATCTTGGGCATAGCATTTTATCAAATCACCTCATTCTTTGGGGCACACATGTGGAACACAAATGCAAACAAGCCTGAATGGTCCCCAGGACTATATACAACTGAAAACTCACACCCCAGAAGTGACTCGAACCCATACTGCCAGGAGCAACGCAACTGGTATGTACAGGGACGCCTTAATCTGCTTGACCATCACGACCAGACATAAGGAAGTGATAGCCGAAGCTATTTGAACCACTTCCTCGCCGGCACTCGGATGGTAATCTTGGGCATAGCATTTTATCAAATCACCTCATTCTTTGGGGCACACGTGAAGAACACAAATGCAAACAAGCCTGAATGGTCCCCAGGACTATATACAACTGAAAACTCACACCCCAGAAGTGACTCGAACCCATACTGCCAGGAGCAACGCAACTGGTATGTACAGGGACGCCTTAATCCGCTTGACCATCATGACCAGACATAAGGAAGTGATAGCCGAAGCTATTTGAACCACTTTCTCGCCGGCACTCGGATGGTAATCTTGGGCATAGCATTTTATCAAATCACCTCATTCTTTGGGGCACACGTGAGGAACACAAATGCAAACAAGCCTGAATGGTCCCCACGACTATATACAACTGAAAACTCACACCCCTTAAGTGACTCGAACCCTTACTGCCTGGAGCAACGCAACTGGTATGTACAGGGACGCCTTAATCTGCTTGACCATCACGACCGGACATAAGGAAGTGATAGCCGAAGCTATTTGAACCACTTCCCCGCCGGCACTCGGATGGTAATCCTGGGCATAGCATTTTATCAAATCACCTCATTCTTCTTGGCACAGTTGAGGAACACAAATGCAAACAAGCCTGAATGGTCCCCAGGACTATATACAACTGAAAACTCACACCCCAGAAGTGACTCGAACCCATACTGCCAGGAGCAATGCAACTGGTATGTACAGGGACGCCTTAATCCGCTTGACCATCAAGACCGGACATAAGGAAGTGATAGTCGAAGCTATTTGAACCACTTCCCCGCCGGCACTCGGATGGTATTCTTGGGCATAGCATTTTATCAAATCACCTCATTCTTTGGGGCACACGTGAAGAACACAAATGCAAACAAGCCTGAATGGTCCCCAGGACTATATACAACTGAAAACTCACACCCCAGAAGTGACTCGAACCCATACTGCCAGGAGCAACACAACTGGAATGTACAGGGATGCCTTAATCCGCTTGACCATCACGACCGGACATAAGGAAGTGATAGCCGAAGCTATTTGAACCACTTCCCCGCCGGCACTCAGATGGTAATCTTGGGCATAGCGTTTTATCAAATCACCTCATTCTTTGGGGCACACGTGAGGAACACAAATGCAAACAAGCCTGAATGGTCCCCAGGACTATATACAACTGAAAACTCACACCCCAGAAGTGACTCGAACCCATACTGCCAGGAGCAACGCAACTGGTATGTACAGGGATGCCTTAATCCGCTTGACCATCACGACCGGACATAAGGAAGTGATAGCCGAAGCTATTTGAACCACTTCCCCGCCGGCACTCGGATGGTAATCTTGGGCAAAGCATTTTATCAAATCACCTCATTCTTTGGGGCACACGTGAGGAACACAAATGCAAACAAGACTGAATGGTCCCCCGGACTATATACAACTGAAAACTCACACCCCAGAAGTGACTCGAACCCATACTGCCAGGAGCAACGCAACTGGTATGTACAGGGACGCCTTAATCTGCTTGACCATCACGACCGGACATAAGGAAGTGATAGCCGAAGCTATTTGAACCACTTCCTCGCCGGCACTCGGATGGTAATCTTGGGCATAGCATTTTATCAAATCACCTCATTCTTTGGGGCACACGTGAGGAACACAAATGCAAACAAGCCTGAATGGTCCCCAGGACTATATACAACTGAAAACTCACACCCCAGAAGTGACTGGAACTTATACTGCCAGGAGCAACGCAACGGGTATGTACAGGGATGCCTTAATCCGCTTGACCATCACGACCAGACATAAGGAAGTGATAGCCGAAGCTATTTGAACCACTTCCCCGCCGGCACTCGGATGGTAATCTTGGGCATAGCATTTTATCGAATCACCTCATTCTTTGGGGCACACGTGAGGAACACAAATGCAAACAAGCCTGAATGGTAACCAGGACTATATACAACTGAAAACTAACACCCCAGAGGAGACTCGAACCCATACTGCCAGGAGCAACGCAACTGGTATGTACAGGGACGCCTTAATCCGCTTGACCATCATGACCGGACATAAGGAAGTGATAGACGAAGCTATTTGAACCACTTCCCCTCCGGCACTCGGATGGTAATCTTGGGCATAGCATTTTATCAAATCACCTCATTCTTTGGGGCACACGTGAGGAACACAAATGCAAACAAGCCTGAATGGTCCCCAGGACTATATACAACTGAAAACTCACACCCCAGAAGTGACTCGAACCCATACTGCCAGGAGCAACGCAACTAGTATGTACAGGGACGCCTTAAACCGCTTGACCATCATGACCGGACATAAGGAAGTGATAGCCGAAGCTATTTGAACCACTTCCCCGCCGGCACTCGGATGGTAATCTTGGGCATAGCATTTTATCAAATCACCTTATTCTTTGGGGCACACGTGAGGAACACAAATGCAAACAAGCCTGAATGGTCCCCAGGACTATATACAACTGAAAACTCAAACCCCAGAAGAGACTCGAACCCATACTGCCAGGAGCAACGCAACTGGTATGTACAGGTACGCCTTAATCCGCTTGACCATCACGACCGGACATAAGGAAGTGATAGTCGAAGCTATTTGAACCACTTTCCCGCCGGCACTCGGATGGTATTCTTGGGCATAGCATTTTATCAAATCACCTCATTCTTTGGGGCACACGTGAGGAACACAAATGCAAACAAGCCTGAATGGTCCCCAGGACTATATACAACTGAAAACTCACACCCCAGAAGTGACTCGAACCCATACTGCCAGGAGCAACGCAACTGGTATGTACAGGGACGCCTTAATCTGCTTGACCATCACGACCGGACATAAGGAAGTGATAGCCGAAGCTATTTGAACCACTTCCTCGCCGGCACTCGGATGGTAATCTTGGGCATAGCATTTTATCAAATCACCTCATTCTTTGGGGCACACGTGAGGAACACAAATGCAAACAAGCCTGAATGGTCCCCAGGACTATATACAACTGAAAACTCACACCCCAGAAGTGACTCGAACCCATACTGCCAGGAGCAACGCAACTAGTATGTACAGGGACGCCTTAAACCGCTTGACCATCATGACCGGACATAAGGAAGTGATAGCCGAAGCTATTTGAACCACTTCCCCGCCGGCACTCGGATGGTAATCTTGGGCATAGCATTTTATCAAATCACCTCATTCTTTGTGGCACACGTGTGGAACACAAATGCAAACAAGCCTGAATGGTCCCCAGGACTATATACAACTAAAAACTCACACCCCAGAAGTGACTCGAACCCATACTGCCAGGAGCAACGCAACTGGTATGTACAGGGACGCCTTAATCTGCTTGACCATCACGACCGGACATAAGGAAGTGATAGCCGAAGCTATTTGAACCACTTCCTCGCCGGCACTCGGATGGTAATCTTGGGCATAGCATTTTATCAAATCACCTCATTCTTTGGGGCACACGTGAGGAACACAAATGCAAACAAGCCTGAATGGTCCCCAGGACTATATACAACTGAAAACTCACACCCCAGAAGAGACTCGAACCCATACTGCCAGGAGCAACGCAACTGGTATGTACAGGGACGCCTTAATCCGCTTGACCATCACGACCGGACATAAGGAAGTGATAGCCGAAGCTATTTGAACCACTTCACCCCCCGGCACTCGGATGGTAATCTTGGGCATAGCATTTTATCAAATCACCTCATTCTTTGGGGCACACGTGAGGAACACAAATGCAAACAAGCCTGAATGGTCCCCAGGACTATATACAACTGAAAACTCACACCCCAGAAGTGACTGGAACTTATACTGCCAGGAGCAACGCAACGGGTATGTACAGGGATGCCTTAATCCGCTTGACCATCACGACCAGACATAAGGAAGTGATAGCCGAAGCTATTTGAACCACTTCCCCGCCGGCACTCGGATGGTGATCTTGGGCATAGCATTTTATCGAATCACCTCATTCTTTGGGGCACACGTGAGGAACACAAATGCAAACAAGCCTGAATGGTAACCAGGACTATATACAACTGAAAACTAACACCCCAGAGGAGACTCGAACCCATACTGCCAGGAGCAACGCAACTGGTATGTACAGGGACGCCTTAATCCGCTTGACCATCACGACCGGACATAAGGAAGTGATAGACGAAGCTATTTGAACCACTTCCCCTCCGGCACTCGGATGGTAATCTTGGGCATAGCATTTTATCAAATCACCTCATTCTTTGGGGCACACGTGAGGAACACAAATGCAAACAAGCCTGAATGGTCCCCAGGACTATATACAACTGAAAACTCACACCCCAGAAGTGACTCGAACCCATACTGCCAAGAGCAACGCAACTGGTATGTACAGGGACGCCTTAATCCGCTTGACTATCACGACCGGACATAAGGAAGTGATAGCCGAAGCTATTCGAACCACTTCCCCGCCGGCACTCGGATGGTAATCTTGGGCATAGCATTTTATCAAATCACCTTATTCTTTGGGGCACACGTGAGGAACACAAATGCAAACAAGTCTGAATGGTCCCCAGGACTATATACAACTGAAAACTCAAACCCCAGAAGAGACTCGAACCCATACTGCCAGGAGCAACGCAACTGGTATGTACAGGTACGCCTTAATCCGCTTGACCATCACGACCGGACATAAGGAAGTGATAGTCGAAGCTATTTGAACCACTTTCCCGCCGGCACTCGGATGGTATTCTTGGGCATAGCATTTTATCAAATCACCTCATTCTTTGGGGCACACGTGAGGAACACAAATGCAAACAAGCCTGAATGGTCCCCAGGACTATATACAACTGAAAACTCACACCCCAGAAGTGACTCGAACCCATACTGCCAGGAGCAACACAACTGGAATGTACAGGGACGCCTTAATCCGCTTGACCATCACGACCGGACATAAGGAAGTGATAGCCGAAGCTATTTGAACCACTTCCCCGCCGGCACTCGGATGGTAATCTTGGGCATAGCGTTTTATCAAAACACCTCTTTCTTTGGGGCTCACGTGAGGAACACAAATGCAAACAAGCCTGAATGGTCCCCAGGACTATATACAACTGAAAACTCACACCCCAGAAGTGACTCGAACCCATACTGCCAGGAGCAACGCAACTAGTATGTACAGGGACGCCTTAAACCGCTTGACCATCATGACCGGACATAAGGAAGTGATAGCCGAAGCTATTTGAACCACTTCCCCGCCGGCACTCGGATGGTAATCTTGGGCATAGCATTTTATCAAATCACCTCATTCTTTGGGGCACACGTGTGGAACACAAATGCAAACAACCCTGAATGGTCCCCAGGACTATATACAACTGAAAACTCACACCCCAGAAGTGACTCGAACCCATACTGCCAGGAGCAACGCAACTGGTATGTACAGGGACGCCTTAATCCGCTTGACCATCACGACCGGACATAAGGAAGTGATAGCCGAAGCTATTTGAACCACTTCACCCCCCGGCATTCGGATGGTAATCTTGGGCATAGCATTTTATCAAATCACCTCATTCTTTGGGGCACACGTGAGGAACACTAATGCAAACAAGCCTGAGTGGTCACCAGGACTATATAAAACTGAAAACTCACACCCCAGAAGAGACTCGAACCCATACTGCCAGGAGCAACGCAACTAGTATGTACAGGGACGCCTTAATCCACTTGACCATCACGACCGGACATAAGGAAGTGATAGCCGAAGCTATTTGAACCACTTCCCCGCCGGCACTCGGATGGTAATCTTGGGCATAGCATTTTATCAAATCACCTCATTCTTTGGGGCACACGTGAGGAACACAAATGCAAACAAGCCTGAATGGTCCCCAGGACTATATACAACTGAAAACTCACACCCCAGAAGTGACTCGAACCCATACTGCCAGGAGCAACGCAACTGGTATGTACAGGGACGCCTTAATCCGCTTGACCATCACGACCGGACATAAGGAAGTGATAGCCGAAGCTATTTGAACCACTTCCCCGCCGGCACTCGGATGGTAATCTTGGGCATAGCATTTTATCGAATCACCTCATTCTTTGGGGCACACGTGAGGAACACAAATGCAAACAAGCCTGAATGGTAACCAGGACTATATACAACTGAAAACTAACACCCCAGAGGAGACTCGAACCCATACTGCCAGGAGCAACGCAACTGGTATGTACAGGGACGCCTTAATCCGCTTGACCATCATGACCGGACATAAGGAAGTGATAGACGAAGCTATTTGAACCACTTCCCCTCCGGCACTCGGATGGTAATCTTGGGCATAGCATTTTATCAAATCACCTCATTCTTTGGGGCACACGTGAGGAACACAAATGCAAACAAGCCTGAATGGTCCCCAGGACTATATACAACTGAAAACTCACACCCCAGAAGTGACTCGAACCCATACTGCCAGGAGCAACGCAACTAGTATGTACAGGGACGCCTTAAACCGCTTGACCATCATGACCGGACATAAGGAAGTGATAGCCGAAGCTATTTGAACCACTTCCCCGCCGGCACTCGGATGGTAATCTTGGGCATAGCATTTTATCAAATCACCTTATTCTTTGGGGCACACGTGAGGAACACAAATGCAAACAAGCCTGAATGGTCCCCAGGACTATATACAACTGAAAACTCAAACCCCAGAAGAGACTCGAACCCATACTGCCAGGAGCAACGCAACTGGTATGTACAGGTACGCCTTAATCCGCTTGACCATCACGACCGGACATAAGGAAGTGATAGTCGAAGCTATTTGAACCACTTTCCCGCCGGCACTCGGATGGTATTCTTGGGCATAGCATTTTATCAAATCACCTCATTCTTTGGGGCACACGTGAGGAACACAAATGCAAACAAGCCTGAATGGTCCCCAGGACTATATACAACTGAAAACTCACACCCCAGAAGTGACTCGAACCCATACTGCCAGGAGCAACGCAACTGGTATGTACAGGGACGCCTTAATCTGCTTGACCATCACGACCGGACATAAGGAAGTGATAGCCGAAGCTATTTGAACCACTTCCTCGCCGGCACTCGGATGGTAATCTTGGGCATAGCATTTTATCAAATCACCTCATTCTTTGGGGCACACGTGAGGAACACAAATGCAAACAAGCCTGAATGGTCCCCAGGACTATATACAACTGAAAACTCACACCCCAGAAGTGACTCGAACCCATACTGCCAGGAGCAACGCAACTAGTATGTACAGGGACGCCTTAAACCGCTTGACCATCATGACCGGACATAAGGAAGTGATAGCCGAAGCTATTTGAACCACTTCCCCGCCGGCACTCGGATGGTAATCTTGGGCATAGCATTTTATCAAATCACCTCATTCTTTGTGGCACACGTGTGGAACACAAATGCAAACAAGCCTGAATGGTCCCCAGGACTATATACAACTAAAAACTCACACCCCAGAAGTGACTCGAACCCATACTGCCAGGAGCAACGCAACTGGTATGTACAGGGACGCCTTAATCTGCTTGACCATCACGACCGGACATAAGGAAGTGATAGCCGAAGCTATTTGAACCACTTCCTCGCCGGCACTCGGATGGTAATCTTGGGCATAGCATTTTATCAAATCACCTCATTCTTTGGGGCACACGTGAGGAACACAAATGCAAACAAGCCTGAATGGTCCCCAGGACTATATACAACTGAAAACTCACACCCCAGAAGTGACTGGAACTTATACTGCCAGGAGCAACGCAACGGGTATGTACAGGGATGCCTTAATCCGCTTGACCATCACGACCAGACATAAGGAAGTGATAGCCGAAGCTATTTGAACCACTTCCCCGCCGGCACTCGGATGGTGATCTTGGGCATAGCATTTTATCGAATCACCTCATTCTTTGGGGCACACGTGAGGAACACAAATGCAAACAAGCCTGAATGGTAACCAGGACTATATACAACTGAAAACTAACACCCCAGAGGAGACTCGAACCCATACTGCCAGGAGCAACGCAACTGGTATGTACAGGGACGCCTTAATCCGCTTGACCATCACGACCGGACATAAGGAAGTGATAGACGAAGCTATTTGAACCACTTCCCCTCCGGCACTCGGATGGTAATCTTGGGCATAGCATTTTATCAAATCACCTCATTCTTTGGGGCACACGTGAGGAACACAAATGCAAACAAGCCTGAATGGTCCCCAGGACTATATACAACTGAAAACTCACACCCCAGAAGTGACTCGAACCCATACTGCCAAGAGCAACGCAACTGGTATGTACAGGGACGCCTTAATCCGCTTGACTATCACGACCGGACATAAGGAAGTGATAGCCGAAGCTATTCGAACCACTTCCCCGCCGGCACTCGGATGGTAATCTTGGGCATAGCATTTTATCAAATCACCTTATTCTTTGGGGCACACGTGAGGAACACAAATGCAAACAAGTCTGAATGGTCCCCAGGACTATATACAACTGAAAACTCAAACCCCAGAAGAGACTCGAACCCATACTGCCAGGAGCAACGCAACTGGTATGTACAGGTACGCCTTAATCCGCTTGACCATCACGACCGGACATAAGGAAGTGATAGTCGAAGCTATTTGAACCACTTTCCCGCCGGCACTCGGATGGTATTCTTGGGCATAGCATTTTATCAAATCACCTCATTCTTTGGGGCACACGTGAGGAACACAAATGCAAACAAGCCTGAATGGTCCCCAGGACTATATACAACTGAAAACTCACACCCCAGAAGTGACTCGAACCCATACTGCCAGGAGCAACACAACTGGAATGTACAGGGACGCCTTAATCCGCTTGACCATCACGACCGGACATAAGGAAGTGATAGCCGAAGCTATTTGAACCACTTCCCCGCCGGCACTCGGATGGTAATCTTGGGCATAGCGTTTTATCAAAACACCTCTTTCTTTGGGGCTCACGTGAGGAACACAAATGCAAACAAGCCTGAATGGTCCCCAGGACTATATACAACTGAAAACTCACACCCCAGAAGTGACTCGAACCCATACTGCCAGGAGCAACGCAACTAGTATGTACAGGGACGCCTTAAACCGCTTGACCATCATGACCGGACATAAGGAAGTGATAGCCGAAGCTATTTGAACCACTTCCCCGCCGGCACTCGGATGGTAATCTTGGGCATAGCATTTTATCAAATCACCTCATTCTTTGGGGCACACGTGTGGAACACAAATGCAAACAACCCTGAATGGTCCCCAGGACTATATACAACTGAAAACTCACACCCCAGAAGTGACTCGAACCCATACTGCCAGGAGCAACGCAACTGGTATGTACAGGGACGCCTTAATCCGCTTGACCATCACGACCGGACATAAGGAAGTGATAGCCGAAGCTATTTGAACCACTTCACCCCCCGGCATTCGGATGGTAATCTTGGGCATAGCATTTTATCAAATCACCTCATTCTTTGGGGCACACGTGAGGAACACTAATGCAAACAAGCCTGAGTGGTCACCAGGACTATATAAAACTGAAAACTCACACCCCAGAAGAGACTCGAACCCATACTGCCAGGAGCAACGCAACTAGTATGTACAGGGACGCCTTAATCCACTTGACCATCACGACCGGACATAAGGAAGTGATAGCCGAAGCTATTTGAACCACTTCCCCGCCGGCACTCGGATGGTAATCTTGGGCATAGCATTTTATCAAATCACCTCATTCTTTGGGGCACACGTGAGGAACACAAATGCAAACAAGCCTGAATGGTCCCCAGGACTATATACAACTGAAAACTCACACCCCAGAAGTGACTCGAACCCATACTGCCAGGAGCAACGCAACTGGTATGTACAGGGACGCCTTAATCCGCTTGACCATCACGACCGGACATAAGGAAGTGATAGCCGAAGCTATTTGAACCACTTCCCCGCCGGCACTCGGATGGTAATCTTGGGCATAGCATTTTATCGAATCACCTCATTCTTTGGGGCACACGTGAGGAACACAAATGCAAACAAGCCTGAATGGTAACCAGGACTATATACAACTGAAAACTAACACCCCAGAGGAGACTCGAACCCATACTGCCAGGAGCAACGCAACTGGTATGTACAGGGACGCCTTAATCCGCTTGACCATCATGACCGGACATAAGGAAGTGATAGACGAAGCTATTTGAACCACTTCCCCTCCGGCACTCGGATGGTAATCTTGGGCATAGCATTTTATCAAATCACCTCATTCTTTGGGGCACACGTGAGGAACACAAATGCAAACAAGCCTGAATGGTCCCCAGGACTATATACAACTGAAAACTCACACCCCAGAAGTGACTCGAACCCATACTGCCAGGAGCAACGCAACTAGTATGTACAGGGACGCCTTAAACCGCTTGACCATCATGACCGGACATAAGGAAGTGATAGCCGAAGCTATTTGAACCACTTCCCCGCCGGCACTCGGATGGTAATCTTGGGCATAGCATTTTATCAAATCACCTTATTCTTTGGGGCACACGTGAGGAACACAAATGCAAACAAGCCTGAATGGTCCCCAGGACTATATACAACTGAAAACTCAAACCCCAGAAGAGACTCGAACCCATACTGCCAGGAGCAACGCAACTGGTATGTACAGGTACGCCTTAATCCGCTTGACCATCACGACCGGACATAAGGAAGTGATAGTCGAAGCTATTTGAACCACTTTCCCGCCGGCACTCGGATGGTATTCTTGGGCATAGCATTTTATCAAATCACCTCATTCTTTGGGGCACACGTGAGGAACACAAATGCAAACAAGCCTGAATGGTCCCCAGGACTATATACAACTGAAAACTCACACCCCAGAAGTGACTCGAACCCATACTGCCAGGAGCAACGCAACTGGTATGTACAGGGACGCCTTAATCTGCTTGACCATCACGACCGGACATAAGGAAGTGATAGCCGAAGCTATTTGAACCACTTCCTCGCCGGCACTCGGATGGTAATCTTGGGCATAGCATTTTATCAAATCACCTCATTCTTTGGGGCACACGTGAGGAACACAAATGCAAACAAGCCTGAATGGTCCCCAGGACTATATACAACTGAAAACTCACACCCCAGAAGTGACTCGAACCCATACTGCCAGGAGCAACGCAACTAGTATGTACAGGGACGCCTTAAACCGCTTGACCATCATGACCGGACATAAGGAAGTGATAGCCGAAGCTATTTGAACCACTTCCCCGCCGGCACTCGGATGGTAATCTTGGGCATAGCATTTTATCAAATCACCTCATTCTTTGTGGCACACGTGTGGAACACAAATGCAAACAAGCCTGAATGGTCCCCAGGACTATATACAACTAAAAACTCACACCCCAGAAGTGACTCGAACCCATACTGCCAGGAGCAACGCAACTGGTATGTACAGGGACGCCTTAATCTGCTTGACCATCACGACCGGACATAAGGAAGTGATAGCCGAAGCTATTTGAACCACTTCCTCGCCGGCACTCGGATGGTAATCTTGGGCATAGCATTTTATCAAATCACCTCATTCTTTGGGGCACACGTGAGGAACACAAATGCAAACAAGCCTGAATGGTCCCCAGGACTATATACAACTGAAAACTCACACCCCAGAAGAGACTCGAACCCATACTGCCAGGAGCAACGCAACTGGTATGTACAGGGACGCCTTAATCCGCTTGACCATCACGACCGGACATAAGGAAGTGATAGCCGAAGCTATTTGAACCACTTCACCCCCCGGCACTCGGATGGTAATCTTGGGCATAGCATTTTATCAAATCACCTCATTCTTTGGGGCACACGTGAGGAACACAAATGCAAACAAGCCTGAATGGTCCCCAGGACTATATACAACTGAAAACTCACACCCCAGAAGTGACTGGAACTTATACTGCCAGGAGCAACGCAACGGGTATGTACAGGGATGCCTTAATCCGCTTGACCATCACGACCAGACATAAGGAAGTGATAGCCGAAGCTATTTGAACCACTTCCCCGCCGGCACTCGGATGGTGATCTTGGGCATAGCATTTTATCGAATCACCTCATTCTTTGGGGCACACGTGAGGAACACAAATGCAAACAAGCCTGAATGGTAACCAGGACTATATACAACTGAAAACTAACACCCCAGAGGAGACTCGAACCCATACTGCCAGGAGCAACGCAACTGGTATGTACAGGGACGCCTTAATCCGCTTGACCATCACGACCGGACATAAGGAAGTGATAGACGAAGCTATTTGAACCACTTCCCCTCCGGCACTCGGATGGTAATCTTGGGCATAGCATTTTATCAAATCACCTCATTCTTTGGGGCACACGTGAGGAACACAAATGCAAACAAGCCTGAATGGTCCCCAGGACTATATACAACTGAAAACTCACACCCCAGAAGTGACTCGAACCCATACTGCCAGGAGCAACGCAACTGGTATGTACAGGGACGCCTTAATCCGCTTGACTATCACGACCGGACATAAGGAAGTGATAGCCGAAGCTATTCGAACCACTTCCCCGCCGGCACTCGGATGGTAATCTTGGGCATAGCATTTTATCAAATCACCTTATTCTTTGGGGCACACGTGAGGAACACAAATGCAAACAAGTCTGAATGGTCCCCAGGACTATATACAACTGAAAACTCAAACCCCAGAAGAGACTCGAACCCATACTGCCAGGAGCAACGCAACTGGTATGTACAGGTACGCCTTAATCCGCTTGACCATCACGACCGGACATAAGGAAGTGATAGTCGAAGCTATTTGAACCACTTTCCCGCCGGCACTCGGATGGTATTCTTGGGCATAGCATTTTATCAAATCACCTCATTCTTTGGGGCACACGTGAGGAACACAAATGCAAACAAGCCTGAATGGTCCCCAGGACTATATACAACTGAAAACTCACACCCCAGAAGTGACTCGAACCCATACTGCCAGGAGCAACACAACTGGAATGTACAGGGACGCCTTAATCCGCTTGACCATCACGACCGGACATAAGGAAGTGATAGCCGAAGCTATTTGAACCACTTCCCCGCCGGCACTCGGATGGTAATCTTGGGCATAGCGTTTTATCAAACACCTCTTTCTTTGGGGCTCACGTGAGGAACACAAATGCAAACAAGCCTGAATGGTCCCCAGGACTATATACAACTGAAAACTCACACCCCAGAAGTGACTCGAACCCATACTGCCAGGAGCAACGCAACTAGTATGTACAGGGACGCCTTAAACCGCTTGACCATCATGACCGGACATAAGGAAGTGATAGCCGAAGCTATTTGAACCACTTCCCCGCCGGCACTCGGATGGTAATCTTGGGCATAGCATTTTATCAAATCACCTCATTCTTTGGGGCACACGTGTGGAACACAAATGCAAACAACCCTGAATGGTCCCCAGGACTATATACAACTGAAAACTCACACCCCAGAAGTGACTCGAACCCATACTGCCAGGAGCAACGCAACTGGTATGTACAGGGACGCCTTAATCCGCTTGACCATCACGACCGGACATAAGGAAGTGATAGCCGAAGCTATTTGAACCACTTCACCCCCCGGCATTCGGATGGTAATCTTGGGCATAGCATTTTATCAAATCACCTCATTCTTTGGGGCACACGTGAGGAACACTAATGCAAACAAGCCTGAAGTGGTCACCAGGACTATATACAACTGAAAACTCACACCCCAGAAGAGACTCGAACCCATACTGCCAGGAGCAACGCAACTAGTATGTACAGGGACGCCTTAATCCACTTGACCATCACGACCGGACATAAGGAAGTGATAGCCGAAGCTATTTGAACCACTTCCCCGCCGGCACTCGGATGGTAATCTTGGGCATAGCATTTTATCAAATCACCTCATTCTTTGGGGCACACGTGAGGAACACAAATGCAAACAACCCTGAATGGTCCCCAGGACTATATACAACTGAAAACTCACACCCAGAAGTGACTCGAACCCATACTGCCAGGAGCAACGCAACTGGTATGTACAGGGACGCCTTAATCCGCTTGACCATCACGACCGGACATAAGGAAGTGATAGCCGAAGCTATTTGAACCACTTCCCCGCCGGCACTCGGATGGTAATCTTGGGCATAGCATTTTATCAAATCACCTAATTCTTTGGGGCACACGTGAGGAACACAAATGCAAACAACCCTGAATGGTCCCCAGGACTATATACAACTGAAAACTCACACCCCAGAAGTGACTCGAACCCATACTGTCAGGAGCAACGCAACTGGTATGTACAGGGATGCCTTAATCCGCTTGACCATCACGGCCGGACATAAGGAAGTGATAGCCGAAGCTATTTGAACCACTTCCCTGCCGGCACTCGGATGGTAATCTTGGGCATAGCATTTTATCAAATCACCTCATTCTTTGGGGCCCACGTGAGGAACACAAATGCAAACAAGCCTGAATGGTCCCCAGGACTAATATACAACTGAAAACTCACACCCCAGAAGTGACTCGAACCCATACTGTCAGGAGCAACGCAACTGGTATGTACAGGGACGCCTTAATCCGCTTGACCATCACGACCAGACATAAGGAAGTGATAGCCGAAGCTATTTGAACCACTTCCCTCGCCGGCACTCGGATGGTAATCTTGGGCATAGCATTTTATCAAATCACCTCATTCTTTGGGGCACACGTGAGGAACACAAATGCAAACAAGCCTGAATGGTCCCCAGGACTATATACAACTGAAAATTCACACCCCTTAAGTGACTCGAACCCTTACTGCCTGGAGCAACGCAACTGGTATGTACAGGGACGCCTTAATCTGCTTGACCATCACGACCGGACATAAGGAAGTGATAGCCGAAGCTATTTGAACCACTTCCCCGCCGGCACTCGGATGGTAATCTTGGGCATAGCATTTTATCAAATCACCTCATTCTTTAGGGCACACGTGAGGAACACAAATGCAAACAAGCCTGAATGGTCCCCAGGACTATATACAACTGAAAACTCACACCCCAGAAGTGACTCGAACCCATACTGCCAGGAGCAACGCAACTGGTATGTACAGGGACGCCTTAATCCGCTTGACCATCACGACCGGACATAAGGAAGTGATAGTCGAAGCTATTTGAACCACTTCCCTGCCGGCACTCGGATGGTAATCTTGGGCATAGCGTTTTATCAAATCACCTCATTCTTTGGGGCACACGTGATGAACACAAATGCAAACAAGCCTGAATGGTCCCCAGGACTATATACAACTGAAAACTCACACCCCAGAAGTGACTCGAACCCATACTGCCAGGAGCAACGCAACGGGTATGTACAGAGATGCCTTAATCCGCTTGACCATCACGACCAGACATAAGGAAGTGATAGCCGAAGCTATTTGAACCACTTCCCCGCCGGCACTCGGATGGTAATCTTGGGCATAGCATTTTATCAAATCACCTCATTCTTTGGGGCACACGTGAGGAACACAAATGCAAACAAGCCTGAATGGTAACCAGGACTATATACAACTGAAAACTAACACCCCAGAGGAGACTCGAACCCATACTGCCAGGAGCAACGCAACTGGTATGTACAGGGACGCCTTAATCCGCTTGACCATCACGACCGGACATAAGGAAGTGATAGCCGAAGCTATTTGAACCACTTCCCCTCCGGCACTCGGATGGTAATCTTGGGCATAGCATTTTATCAAATCACCTCATTCTTTGGGGCACACGTGAGGAACACAAATGCAAACAAGCCTGAATGGTCCCCAGGACTATATACAACTGAAAACTCACACCCCAGAAGTGACTCGAACCCATACTGCCAGGAGCAACGCAACTAGTATGTACAGGGACGCCTTAATACGCTTGACCATCATG
>NW_027190811.1:0-25821 GCF_040958095.1 Procambarus clarkii
TATAGTCGTCTTCCCCAACTCCAGGCGGACATCCTTGCATGGAAGGAAACTACCAAACTTGTGGAATAATATAATTGATAGACATATTCAACACTGAAAATATTCAAATCGCCTGCTATTTCTGCAGTTTTATTCTGACATGGTAATGAAGTTTACTGAATTTAAGAGAGGCCTCTGCACTAAATTTGTTCAATTTTTTATATATCTTGTAACTTAAATATGAATGAGATGTTAAATTTTGTTTTAATAAATGTAAACAACAATTCATTAAGAGTTTATTCTCACCTGTTTTTGGACAATAATTTTATCAATTTTTAATATCCATTTGTTATGAAATTATCTGCCAGAATCATTGATGAAATTTGTGAAAAAAATTAAATTTGGATCCCAATAACGACTTATTGGAATTAATTATACCTGCTTGAATCCATAATTACAAATTCTAATCATTGTCATGCTGAAATGTTCTTCGAACTGGAGATAAATGTAAAGCATATTTTTGCTCAATTGAAAGCCAAGGGTATGGAAGGGAAGGGCACTATCAGTGAGAAAACGTTGTTGTTGTTGTAGATTAGCTATTCAGAACGAAATGACCATGTAGCAGGAGCTGTTGTGAGCCCGTAATTGAGTTCGGTTATTCGCGATAACTGATATTTGGGTCAAAGTATTAAATGGAGGTGGTGTTTCCCCCTTTTTCTGTTTTATTAACATTATATTAGTGGCGGATGTGGGTGCAGAATGTTCACTAGTGAGTCCCATTCCTTAACAGCTTTTCTAATCATTGTAGTCGTTGTGGAATGTATGGCTACTGCAATGTCTCTGTATATTTTTTTCTCAGGCTTCAAACAGTATAACCCAGTGGCTTGTTCGTACCATATCGCAGTGGATCTTCCTTCCTCTACTTTGGGTCTCTGGCGACTTTTTATAGTTGGGCGTATTTTCTTCTTGATTTGCTCTGTGAAAAACTTGGAGGTATTTGAACCTGTACAACAGTAAGAGCAGTCGCAGTTTTTGCTAGTGAGTTTGCCTTTTCATTACGATCTATGCCAATGTAACTTGGTATCCAATCTAGGGTGATTAACAGTCTTAGATTATGGCTTCTTTTCCTATATGTTGGATTTCTGCGAGGAGTTGTATATTATCTCTGTGTTGACTGGATATGGAAAGTGCCACTATATAGCACTTGGAACGGGGAGGGGGTCAGGATTTGGGATTGGACGGGAGGAAAGGTGAAAGGTGCCCAAACAGTTAGGCAGTTTTAGGAAAAGGAAAGGTGCCCAACCAGTTGGACAGTTGGGGATTGGAGCAAATCAAGAGGAAAATACTCCCAACCATCAAGTGGCACAGAGCCAAAGTAGCAGAAGGAAGATCCACTGGGACTGATTAGGATTTAGCCATCCAAGAGATGCCAGGTGCCCGTAATTCTTTTCTAAATCTAATGTTACTCAATTTATACCCATTGCTACTAGACCACCCAGTACAGGATACGAGTATGTCATTATATTTCTTTGACTAATTGGCATTTCCAGCTTCCACCTGTATTCATTTGTTTGTATTTTTTTCCCTTTCACTTTACAAAAGCTTTTGATATGCACTTTGTCTATTCACAGCTGATGGTGGTGGGAGAAAGTAGCAAGTGAATATTGTTATTGAATATAGCCTGGTATTAGAATGACCTAGCCTGGCTTTAGCGTTTCGGTCAAGATATAGGGAAAAACACTTAGACTAAAACTTAAAACTAATTGAGATCAAAACATAAATTGAATAATTTGTATTAATTATTAATAAATTTGATTAATACATCAAATAATTTGGGAATCTATCTGTTCTTTACACTCAGTATGTAGAACGGTCTCGTTTCAATGCCACAACTCGTCAAAATCGGCATGTTTCATACACATTCGTTCTTGGATAAAAATGTTCTTGTACCAGTAAATTAGTTCGTTGCATCTCCATTATCGTGCACGTGCGCTCTGAGAGCGTGCCAATACGCTCAATAGGCCTCAGGAATTGATTAAAGTATGCTTCCTAATTAGAAAACTTGAACTAGCTAGCCTCCCGCAGTTGATAAGCCTCTTTAATCCCAACAACAAAACTATATTAGGCTACATATAAGGAGGTCGTCTCTGACGAAGGGGGCCGCGTTCTAGATGATCACGTCATAGATATAGGGAAGTGGTGATAAAGTTTTTAATAACTTGAAAAGATTTACCCTATAAGCTTTGCCTGTATTATTCAGACACAAATATATATATATATATATATATATATATATATATATATATATATATATATATATATATATATATATATATATATATATATATATATATATATATATATATATATATATATATATATATATATATATATATATAATATATATATATATAATATATATATATATATATATATATATATATATATATATATATATATATATATATATATATATATATATATATCACTAAGAACTCTTTGACCCGGCCAGGATTCGAACCCATGCCGTCCAGGATCACCCCTAAACGTACACAGTACCGTGACCACCGCACCAATGATCGTTAGACGATATACTTGTTGTTATTGTTATAAACAGCCTCCTGGTGCTTCGGTGCTCATTAACTCTTTAATAATTGTAAACAAAGCCGCCAAAGATTGAGAAAAGATGTACAGGTTCGTAAGTGCTTGCGGAATTGCTTCATGAATCCGGGAAATATACAGTACTTGTTAAGCTCAACGAATGACCAACGCTGTCGTCAAAGTCAGCGTTGATACTTATTGAGTATATGTTGAAAAACAAGTGGTGTGTGTAGAGAAACACTAAATTGAGAGTAGACATTATTCCAGATAACTTACCATCAGTAGTTCGTGAATATTTGTACATTCAGAGGTCTAGCTGCTTATATGAGGAGACGAAGAGCGAGATCAACGCGGCCTCAGACCAGTGTGGCTTAAAGTTTAAATATTTTAAATTCATATTTTTCTGTTGGACTCCAGGTTGTGCAACTTTTAGCATATCGTAGTCAATGGGTTAAGATTCAGCTTCGATTCCGTTGTCCGGCTGCAAAAAGTTTCTCAAACATGTCACATTATTGTGATTTCATTGTATATCGGAAGTTCTTGATTCGGTTGAGGGAGCAGTAGTACTCAATGGTGCTATTTTACATGTTATTGTCGGAACACACATACTAATTATCTCTCCCCTCGGTAGACGTCTTTCACTAGACAAGTGATTGTCCTCCTAACAGAACGTCGCATACCTTACCCGAGGCCGAAAATCGTTGCACTAGGAGCCCATCCAAGGCTCCTATATATTATCACCCAATCCCACTCATATGCATATCCAACCCACGTTTGAAACAATCGAGGGACCCCTCCTCCACCACATTATGTGGTAATTAGTTCCACAAGTCAACAACCGGTTTTTGTTGATTTGTGGAACCAATTGCCGCGTAACGTGATGGAGGTTGGGTCTCTCGATTGTTTCAAGCGTGGGTTGGACATGTATATGAGTGGGATTGGGTGGTTATAAATAGGAGCTGCCTCGTATGGGCCAATAGGCCATCTGCAGTTACCTTTGTTCTTATGTTCTTATAAATAGGAGCTGTCTCGTATGGGCCAATAGGCCTTCTGCAGTTACCGTTGTTCTTATGTTCCTATTGAGGGTTACAAGAGAGCTAATGGACATAACAAAGGGAATATTAATTGGGTATTAAAAGTATCATCACGATACAGAACTCGAAACATTGGGTATAAACTGGATAGGTTTATATTTCGGAAAAACCTGGGTAAATACTGGTTCGGTAACACGGTTGTTGATTTGTGGAATCAATTACTGCGTAACATAATAAGAGTAGGGTCCCTTGATTGTTTCAAGCGTAGGTTGGACATATATATGAATGAGATTAGGTGGTTTTAAATAGGAGCGGCCTCGTATGGGCCAATAGGTCTTCTACCGTTACCTTTATTCTTATTTTTTTGCAAAAGAACATAAAATAGATCACTTGCCTTGAAAACATAGATTAGTTCCTGATACTAAATAATATCCGAAATTTAAATCCAAAAGAGTTCAAATTTATGTGCAAATTTTCGAAGTAAGGTAATAGGTTTGTTTTTATAATTTGTATTCTAGAAACTTATTTTTAATTAATAACAAGTGAGGCAGCGTGAAGCAGCCAGCACATGTACCTCAATCTCCAGGCATGTCACGTCACCTCGTCCTAGCGCGACCTATATATTAACTTCCAAACAAGAGTTAGTTATTCATTTGCAGTTGGTTGCGTGTTGGAACAATTTCTACTGTCAGTCTGTCACACGTTCCGAGACAATGGATACCACTGCTGCAGATGATTATTTTCCTAGTCTTCCACTATCGATCTTAGTCGACGTAATGAACCTCGGTGAAGGATTTTCTGGCGACAAAATGTTAGAATTTATTGACAAATCAAAAGCCATTCTTAATGACTTGCATAATAACGATTCTACGATGTTATTCACTAGCAGCGTACAACTTGGAATTTTGTGCGCATTAACTCTCTCCATGCGTACGACGTCGGTCAAGATGACGGGGCAATGGGAAGATGTCCTTTGGGGAATTATTGACCTAGCACCATCTTGTGAGCCTGATAATGACATCAATTTAAGCGCACTCGAGTATGTCGTGAAGCCCTGGATACTAACAATGTTCGCAGACCCAGAGATGTGCCCTAACCCGTACCTGCGTCTGAGAATGGTTCACTTAATCCACATTTGGCCAGAGACTTTCTTACAGGATGCCGCCTCGGGAATGCAAGCAGCTGCAGGCCTTGTGATCAACGGAAAATATATGGATCGCGATCATTTATGTACAGATGATGAAGCTCCAATATTACTTCATGAACTTAAAGATATGTTAGTCACCCTTGATGAATATGGCCACCTTGATGGTATTGGTGATGCAGCAGTTGACCAGTTAACAAGAATAAATGTCGGACCAGAAGTATCCTTACTCTACAATCTAATGAAGGTCTTAAAACAAATGGCGGAGGAATCCCTAAATTTAATAGGAAAGAAGAGGTTATATATGACCGAGCATGTTATTCATTTGTATATGGAGTTTGTCGATTTACGGAAACTCAGGAAGGCTTATCGAGCTCCTGGCCTGGCTAAGGTCGTTGCAGATACCCTAGTTGCCATAACAGTGTCATTTGTTACAATTGGCTTGACCTCAGAAGATATTGAAGGAAACAGATACAAGTTTTTTGCGGACCTCTTTGATAGTACTTACAAAAGCATACGTGAATCAGAAATATTTAGTTCGGTCTATCAGGTTCTGCGACTTGACCACGCACAGTATCTATCTTCCCTTGGGAAGAAGGCAGCCGATTCCAATATTTTCTTTCATCATTTCCCAGTGCCGTATCAGGAATCATCGGAGGAGGTCCCGGAAGAGTTCAGAGACAGCGTGACGCTGGCGGTGATGGAGGCGCCGGTGCTGCTGCACTCGTCCAAGATGGTGACAGACGAGTCGACGCTGATTCGCCTGCTACTGGAGTCCGGGCTGGACCCCTTCACGCGGTGTCCTCTAGACCAGGGCTCCTATAGTCGTCTTCCCCAACTCCAGGCGGACATCCTTGCATGGAAGGAAACTACCAAACTTGTGGAATAATATAATTGATAGACATATTCAACACTGAAAATATTCAAATCGCCTGCTATTTCTGCAGTTTAATTCTGACATGGTAATGAAGTTTACTGAATTTAAGAGAGGCCTCTGCACTAAATTTGTTCAATTTTTTTATATATCTTGTAACTTAAATATGAATGAGATGTTAAATTTTCTTTTAATAAATGTAAACAACAATTCATTAGGAGTTTATTCTCACCTGTTTTTTGGACAATAATTTTATCAATTTTTATATCCATTTGTTATGAAATTATCTGCCAGAATCATTGATGAAATTTGTGAAAAAAATTAAATTTGGATCCCCAATAACGACTTATTGGAATTAATTATACCTGCTTGAATCCATAATTACAAATTCTAATCATTGTCATGCTGAAATGTTCTTCGAACTGGAGATAAATGTAAAGCATATTTTTGCTCAATTGAAAGCCAAGGGTATGGAAGGGAAGGGCACTATCAGTGAGAAAACGTTGTTGTTGTTGTAGATTTAGCTATTCAGAACGAAATGACCATGTAGCAGGAGCTGTTGTGAGCCCGTAATTGAGTTCGGTTATTCGCGATAACTGATATTTGGGTCAAAGTATTAAATGGAGGTGGTGTTTCCCCCTTTTTCTGTTTTATTAACATTATATTAGTGGCGGATGTGGGTGCAGAATATTCACTAGTGAGTCCCATTCCTTAACAGCTTTTCTAATCATTGTAGTCGTTGTGGAATGTATGGCTACTGCAATGTCTCTGTATATTTTTTTCTCAGGCTTCAAACAGTATAACCCAGTTGCTTGTTCGTACCATATCGCAGTGGATCTTCCTTCCTCTACTTTGGGTCTCTGGCGACTTTTTATAGTTGGGCGTATTTTCTTCTTGATTTGCTCTGTGAAAAACTTGGAGGTATTTGAACCTGTACAACAGTAAGAGCAGTCGCAGTTTTTGCTAGTGAGTTTGCCTTTTCATTACGATCTATGCCAATGTAACTTGGTATCCAATCTAGGGTGATTAACAGTCTTAGATTATGGCTTCTTTTCCTATATGTTGGATTTCTGCGAGGAGTTGTATATTATCTCTGTGTTGACTGGATATGGAAAGTGCCACTATATAGCACTTGGAACGGGGGAGGGGGTCAGGATTTGGGATTGGACGGGAGGAAAGGTGAAAGGTGCCCAAACAGTTAGGCAGTTTAGGAAAAGGAAAGGTGCCCAACCAGTTGGACAGTTGGGGATTGGAGCAAATCAAGAGGAAAATACTCCCAACCATCAAGTGGCACAGAGCCAAAGTAGCAGAAGGAAGATCCACTGGGACTGATTAGGATTTAGCCATCCAAGAGATGCCAGGTGCCCGTAATTCTTTTCTAAATCTAATGTTACTCAATTTATACCCATTGCTACTAGACCACCCAGTACAGGATACGAGTATGTCATTATATTTCTTTGACTAATTGGCATTTCCAGCTTCCACCTGTATTCATTTGTTTGTATTTTTTTCCCTTTCACTTTACAAAAGCTTTTGATATGCACTTTGTCTATTCACAGCTGATGGTGGTGGGAGAAAGTAGCAAGTGAATATTGTTATTGAATATAGCCTGGTATTAGAATGACCTAGCCTGGCTTTAGCGTTTCGGTCAAGATATAGGGAAAAACACTTAGACTAAAACTTAAAACTAATTGAGATCAAAACATAAATTGAATAATTTGTATTAATTATTAATAAATTTGATTAATACATCAAATAATTTGGGAATCTATCTGTTCTTTACACTCAGTATGTAGAACGGTCTCGTTTCAATGCCACAACTCGTCAAAATCGGCATGTTTCATACACATTCGTTCTTGGATAAAAATGTTCTTGTACCAGTAAATTAGTTCGTTGCATCTCCATTATCGTGCACGTGCGCTCTGAGAGCGTGCCAATACGCTCAATAGGCCTCAGGAATTGATTAAAGTATGCTTCCTAATTAGAAAACTTGAACTAGCTAGCCTCCCGCAGTTGATAAGCCTCTTTAATCCCAACAACAAAACTATATTAGGCTACATATAAGGAGGTCGTCTCTGACGAAGGGGGCCGCGTTCTAGATGATCACGTCATAGATATAGGGAAGTGGTGATAAAGTTTTTAATAACTTGAAAAGATTTACCCTATAAGCTTTGCCTGTATTATTCAGACACAAATATATATATATATATATATATATATATATATATATATATATATATATATATATATATATATATATATATATATATATATATATATATATATATATATATATATCACTAAGAACTCTTTGACCCGGCCAGGATTCGAACCCATGCCGTCCAGGATCACCCCTAAACGTACACAGTACCGTGACCACCGCACCAATGATCGTTAGACGATATACTTGTTGTTATTGTTATAAACAGCCTCCTGGTGCTTCGGTGCTCATTAACTCTTTAATAATTGTAAACAAAGCCGCCAAAGATTGAGAAAAGATGTACAGGTTCGTAAGTGCTTGCGGAATTGCTTCATGAATCCGGGAAATATACAGTACTTGTTAAGCTCAACGAATGACCAACGCTGTCGTCAAAGTCAGCGTTGATACTTATTGAGTATATGTTGAAAAACAAGTGGTGTGTGTAGAGAAACACTAAATTGAGAGTAGACATTATTCCAGATAACTTACCATCAGTAGTTCGTGAATATTTGTACATTCAGAGGTCTAGCTGCTTATATGAGGAGACGAAGAGCGAGATCAACGCGGCCTCAGACCAGTGTGGCTTAAAGTTTAAATATTTTAAATTCATATTTTTCTGTTGGACTCCAGGTTGTGCAACTTTTAGCATATCGTAGTCAATGGGTTAAGATTCAGCTTCGATTCCGTTGTCCGGCTGCAAAAAGTTTCTCAAACATGTCACATTATTGTGATTTCATTGTATATCGGAAGTTCTTGATTCGGTTGAGGGAGCAGTAGTACTCAATGGTGCTATTTTACATGTTATTGTCGGAACACACATACTAATTATCTCTCCCCTCGGTAGACGTCTTTCACTAGACAAGTGATTGTCCTCCTAACAGAACGTCGCATACCTTACCCGAGGCCGAAAATCGTTGCACTAGGAGCCCATCCAAGGCTCCTATATATTATCACCCAATCCCACTCATATGCATATCCAACCCACGTTTGAAACAATCGAGGGACCCCTCCTCCACCACATTATGTGGTAATTAGTTCCACAAGTCAACAACCGGTTTTTGTTGATTTGTGGAACCAATTGCCGCGTAACGTGATGGAGGTTGGGTCTCTCGATTGTTTCAAGCGTGGGTTGGACATGTATATGAGTGGGATTGGGTGGTTATAAATAGGAGCTGCCTCGTATGGGCCAATAGGCCATCTGCAGTTACCTTTGTTCTTATGTTCTTATAAATAGGAGCTGTCTCGTATGGGCCAATAGGCCTTCTGCAGTTACCGTTGTTCTTATGTTCCTATTGAGGGTTACAAGAGAGCTAATGGACATAACAAAGGGAATATTAATTGGGTATTAAAAGTATCATCACGATACAGAACTCGAAACATTGGGTATAAACTGGATAGGTTTATATTTCGGAAAAACCTGGGTAAATACTGGTTCGGTAACACGGTTGTTGATTTGTGGAATCAATTACTGCGTAACATAATAAGAGTAGGGTCCCTTGATTGTTTCAAGCGTAGGTTGGACATATATATGAATGAGATTAGGTGGTTTTAAATAGGAGCGGCCTCGTATGGGCCAATAGGTCTTCTACCGTTACCTTTATTCTTATTTTTTTGCAAAAGAACATAAAATAGATCACTTGCCTTGAAAACATAGATTAGTTCCTGATACTAAATAATATCCGAAATTTAAATCCAAAAGAGTTCAAATTTATGTGCAAATTTTCGAAGTAAGGTAATAGGTTTGTTTTTATAATTTGTATTCTAGAAACTTATTTTTAATTAATAACAAGTGAGGCAGCGTGAAGCAGCCAGCACATGTACCTCAATCTCCAGGCATGTCACGTCACCTCGTCCTAGCGCGACCTATATATTAACTTCCAAACAAGAGTTAGTTATTCATTTGCAGTTGGTTGCGTGTTGGAACAATTTCTACTGTCAGTCTGTCACACGTTCCGAGACAATGGATACCACTGCTGCAGATGATTATTTTCCTAGTCTTCCACTATCGATCTTAGTCGACGTAATGAACCTCGGTGAAGGATTTTCTGGCGACAAAATGTTAGAATTTATTGACAAATCAAAAGCCATTCTTAATGACTTGCATAATAACGATTCTACGATGTTATTCACTAGCAGCGTACAACTTGGAATTTTGTGCGCATTAACTCTCTCCATGCGTACGACGTCGGTCAAGATGACGGGGCAATGGGAAGATGTCCTTTGGGGAATTATTGACCTAGCACCATCTTGTGAGCCTGATAATGACATCAATTTAAGCGCACTCGAGTCTGTCGTGAAGCCCTGGATACTAACAATGTTCGCAGACCCAGAGATGTGCCCTAACCCGTACCTGCGTCTGAGAATGGTTCACTTAATCCACATTTGGCCAGAGACTTTCTTACAGGATGCCGCCTCGGGAATGCAAGCAGCTGCAGGCCTTGTGATCAACGGAAAATATATGGATCGCGATCATTTATGTACAGATGATGAAGCTCCAATATTACTTCATGAACTTAAAGATATGTTAGTCACCCTTGATGAATATGGCCACCTTGATGGTATTGGTGATGCAGCAGTTGACCAGTTAACAAGAATAAATGTCGGACCAGAAGTATCCTTACTCTACAATCTAATGAAGGTCTTAAAACAAATGGCGGAGGAATCCCTAAATTTAATAGGAAAGAAGAGGTTATATATGACCGAGCATGTTATTCATTTGTATATGGAGTTTGTCGATTTACGGAAACTCAGGAAGGCTTATCGAGCTCCTGGCCTGGCTAAGGTCGTTGCAGATACCCTAGTTGCCATAACAGTGTCATTTGTTACAATTGGCTTGACCTCAGAAGATATTGAAGGAAACAGATACAAGTTTTTTGCGGACCTCTTTGATAGTACTTACAAAAGCATACGTGAATCAGAAATATTTAGTTCGGTCTATCAGGTTCTGCGACTTGACCACGCACAGTATCTATCTTCCCTTGGGAAGAAGGCAGCCGATTCCAATATTTTCTTTCATCATTTCCCAGTGCCGTATCAGGAATCATCGGAGGAGGTCCCGGAAGAGTTCAGAGACAGCGTGACGCTGGCGGTGATGGAGGCGCCGGTGCTGCTGCACTCGTCCAAGATGGTGACAGACGAGTCGACGCTGATTCGCCTGCTACTGGAGTCCGGGCTGGACCCCTTCACGCGGTGTCCTCTAGACCAGGGCTCCTATAGTCGTCTTCCCCAACTCCAGGCGGACATCCTTGCATGGAAGGAAACTACCAAACTTGTGGAATAATATAATTGATAGACATATTCAACACTGAAAATATTCAAATCGCCTGCTATTTCTGCAGTTTAATTCTGACATGGTAATGAAGTTTACTGAATTTAAGAGAGGCCTCTGCACTAAATTTGTTCAATTTTTTTATATATCTTGTAACTTAAATATGAATGAGATGTTAAATTTTCTTTTAATAAATGTAAACAACAATTCATTAGGAGTTTATTCTCACCTGTTTTTTGGACAATAATTTTATCAATTTTTATATCCATTTGTTATGAAATTATCTGCCAGAATCATTGATGAAATTTGTGAAAAAAATTAAATTTGGATCCCCAATAACGACTTATTGGAATTAATTATACCTGCTTGAATCCATAATTACAAATTCTAATCATTGTCATGCTGAAATGTTCTTCGAACTGGAGATAAATGTAAAGCATATTTTTGCTCAATTGAAAGCCAAGGGTATGGAAGGGAAGGGCACTATCAGTGAGAAAACGTTGTTGTTGTTGTAGATTTAGCTATTCAGAACGAAATGACCATGTAGCAGGAGCTGTTGTGAGCCCGTAATTGAGTTCGGTTATTCGCGATAACTGATATTTGGGTCAAAGTATTAAATGGAGGTGGTGTTTCCCCCTTTTTCTGTTTTATTAACATTATATTAGTGGCGGATGTGGGTGCAGAATATTCACTAGTGAGTCCCATTCCTTAACAGCTTTTCTAATCATTGTAGTCGTTGTGGAATGTATGGCTACTGCAATGTCTCTGTATATTTTTTTCTCAGGCTTCAAACAGTATAACCCAGTTGCTTGTTCGTACCATATCGCAGTGGATCTTCCTTCCTCTACTTTGGGTCTCTGGCGACTTTTTATAGTTGGGCGTATTTTCTTCTTGATTTGCTCTGTGAAAAACTTGGAGGTATTTGAACCTGTACAACAGTAAGAGCAGTCGCAGTTTTTGCTAGTGAGTTTGCCTTTTCATTACGATCTATGCCAATGTAACTTGGTATCCAATCTAGGGTGATTAACAGTCTTAGATTATGGCTTCTTTTCCTATATGTTGGATTTCTGCGAGGAGTTGTATATTATCTCTGTGTTGACTGGATATGGAAAGTGCCACTATATAGCACTTGGAACGGGGGAGGGGGTCAGGATTTGGGATTGGACGGGAGGAAAGGTGAAAGGTGCCCAAACAGTTAGGCAGTTTAGGAAAAGGAAAGGTGCCCAACCAGTTGGACAGTTGGGGATTGGAGCAAATCAAGAGGAAAATACTCCCAACCATCAAGTGGCACAGAGCCAAAGTAGCAGAAGGAAGATCCACTGGGACTGATTAGGATTTAGCCATCCAAGAGATGCCAGGTGCCCGTAATTCTTTTCTAAATCTAATGTTACTCAATTTATACCCATTGCTACTAGACCACCCAGTACAGGATACGAGTATGTCATTATATTTCTTTGACTAATTGGCATTTCCAGCTTCCACCTGTATTCATTTGTTTGTATTTTTTTCCCTTTCACTTTACAAAAGCTTTTGATATGCACTTTGTCTATTCACAGCTGATGGTGGTGGGAGAAAGTAGCAAGTGAATATTGTTATTGAATATAGCCTGGTATTAGAATGACCTAGCCTGGCTTTAGCGTTTCGGTCAAGATATAGGGAAAAACACTTAGACTAAAACTTAAAACTAATTGAGATCAAAACATAAATTGAATAATTTGTATTAATTATTAATAAATTTGATTAATACATCAAATAATTTGGGAATCTATCTGTTCTTTACACTCAGTATGTAGAACGGTCTCGTTTCAATGCCACAACTCGTCAAAATCGGCATGTTTCATACACATTCGTTCTTGGATAAAAATGTTCTTGTACCAGTAAATTAGTTCGTTGCATCTCCATTATCGTGCACGTGCGCTCTGAGAGCGTGCCAATACGCTCAATAGGCCTCAGGAATTGATTAAAGTATGCTTCCTAATTAGAAAACTTGAACTAGCTAGCCTCCCGCAGTTGATAAGCCTCTTTAATCCCAACAACAAAACTATATTAGGCTACATATAAGGAGGTCGTCTCTGACGAAGGGGGCCGCGTTCTAGATGATCACGTCATAGATATAGGGAAGTGGTGATAAAGTTTTTAATAACTTGAAAAGATTTACCCTATAAGCTTTGCCTGTATTATTCAGACACAAATATATATATATATATATATATATATATATATATATATATATATATATATATATATATATATATATATATATATATATATATATATATATATATATATATATATATATATATATATATATATATATATATATAAATATATATATATATATATAATATATATATATATATATATATATATATATATATATATATATATATATATATATATATATATATATATATATATATATATATATATATATATATATATCACTAAGAACTCTTTGACCCGGCCAGGATTCGAACCCATGCCGTCCAGGATCACCCCTAAACGTACACAGTACCGTGACCACCGCACCAATGATCGTTAGACGATATACTTGTTGTTATTGTTATAAACAGCCTCCTGGTGCTTCGGTGCTCATTAACTCTTTAATAATTGTAAACAAAGCCGCCAAAGATTGAGAAAAGATGTACAGGTTCGTAAGTGCTTGCGGAATTGCTTCATGAATCCGGGAAATATACAGTACTTGTTAAGCTCAACGAATGACCAACGCTGTCGTCAAAGTCAGCGTTGATACTTATTGAGTATATGTTGAAAAACAAGTGGTGTGTGTAGAGAAACACTAAATTGAGAGTAGACATTATTCCAGATAACTTACCATCAGTAGTTCGTGAATATTTGTACATTCAGAGGTCTAGCTGCTTATATGAGGAGACGAAGAGCGAGATCAACGCGGCCTCAGACCAGTGTGGCTTAAAGTTTAAATATTTTAAATTCATATTTTTCTGTTGGACTCCAGGTTGTGCAACTTTTAGCATATCGTAGTCAATGGGTTAAGATTCAGCTTCGATTCCGTTGTCCGGCTGCAAAAAGTTTCTCAAACATGTCACATTATTGTGATTTCATTGTATATCGGAAGTTCTTGATTCGGTTGAGGGAGCAGTAGTACTCAATGGTGCTATTTTACATGTTATTGTCGGAACACACATACTAATTATCTCTCCCCTCGGTAGACGTCTTTCACTAGACAAGTGATTGTCCTCCTAACAGAACGTCGCATACCTTACCCGAGGCCGAAAATCGTTGCACTAGGAGCCCATCCAAGGCTCCTATATATTATCACCCAATCCCACTCATATGCATATCCAACCCACGTTTGAAACAATCGAGGGACCCCTCCTCCACCACATTATGTGGTAATTAGTTCCACAAGTCAACAACCGGTTTTTGTTGATTTGTGGAACCAATTGCCGCGTAACGTGATGGAGGTTGGGTCTCTCGATTGTTTCAAGCGTGGGTTGGACATGTATATGAGTGGGATTGGGTGGTTATAAATAGGAGCTGCCTCGTATGGGCCAATAGGCCATCTGCAGTTACCTTTGTTCTTATGTTCTTATAAATAGGAGCTGTCTCGTATGGGCCAATAGGCCTTCTGCAGTTACCGTTGTTCTTATGTTCCTATTGAGGGTTACAAGAGAGCTAATGGACATAACAAAGGGAATATTAATTGGGTATTAAAAGTATCATCACGATACAGAACTCGAAACATTGGGTATAAACTGGATAGGTTTATATTTCGGAAAAACCTGGGTAAATACTGGTTCGGTAACACGGTTGTTGATTTGTGGAATCAATTACTGCGTAACATAATAAGAGTAGGGTCCCTTGATTGTTTCAAGCGTAGGTTGGACATATATATGAATGAGATTAGGTGGTTTTAAATAGGAGCGGCCTCGTATGGGCCAATAGGTCTTCTACCGTTACCTTTATTCTTATTTTTTTGCAAAAGAACATAAAATAGATCACTTGCCTTGAAAACATAGATTAGTTCCTGATACTAAATAATATCCGAAATTTAAATCCAAAAGAGTTCAAATTTATGTGCAAATTTTCGAAGTAAGGTAATAGGTTTGTTTTTATAATTTGTATTCTAGAAACTTATTTTTAATTAATAACAAGTGAGGCAGCGTGAAGCAGCCAGCACATGTACCTCAATCTCCAGGCATGTCACGTCACCTCGTCCTAGCGCGACCTATATATTAACTTCCAAACAAGAGTTAGTTATTCATTTGCAGTTGGTTGCGTGTTGGAACAATTTCTACTGTCAGTCTGTCACACGTTCCGAGACAATGGATACCACTGCTGCAGATGATTATTTTCCTAGTCTTCCACTATCGATCTTAGTCGACGTAATGAACCTCGGTGAAGGATTTTCTGGCGACAAAATGTTAGAATTTATTGACAAATCAAAAGCCATTCTTAATGACTTGCATAATAACGATTCTACGATGTTATTCACTAGCAGCGTACAACTTGGAATTTTGTGCGCATTAACTCTCTCCATGCGTACGACGTCGGTCAAGATGACGGGGCAATGGGAAGATGTCCTTTGGGGAATTATTGACCTAGCACCATCTTGTGAGCCTGATAATGACATCAATTTAAGCGCACTCGAGTCTGTCGTGAAGCCCTGGATACTAACAATGTTCGCAGACCCAGAGATGTGCCCTAACCCGTACCTGCGTCTGAGAATGGTTCACTTAATCCACATTTGGCCAGAGACTTTCTTACAGGATGCCGCCTCGGGAATGCAAGCAGCTGCAGGCCTTGTGATCAACGGAAAATATATGGATCGCGATCATTTATGTACAGATGATGAAGCTCCAATATTACTTCATGAACTTAAAGATATGTTAGTCACCCTTGATGAATATGGCCACCTTGATGGTATTGGTGATGCAGCAGTTGACCAGTTAACAAGAATAAATGTCGGACCAGAAGTATCCTTACTCTACAATCTAATGAAGGTCTTAAAACAAATGGCGGAGGAATCCCTAAATTTAATAGGAAAGAAGAGGTTATATATGACCGAGCATGTTATTCATTTGTATATGGAGTTTGTCGATTTACGGAAACTCAGGAAGGCTTATCGAGCTCCTGGCCTGGCTAAGGTCGTTGCAGATACCCTAGTTGCCATAACAGTGTCATTTGTTACAATTGGCTTGACCTCAGAAGATATTGAAGGAAACAGATACAAGTTTTTTGCGGACCTCTTTGATAGTACTTACAAAAGCATACGTGAATCAGAAATATTTAGTTCGGTCTATCAGGTTCTGCGACTTGACCACGCACAGTATCTATCTTCCCTTGGGAAGAAGGCAGCCGATTCCAATATTTTCTTTCATCATTTCCCAGTGCCGTATCAGGAATCATCGGAGGAGGTCCCGGAAGAGTTCAGAGACAGCGTGACGCTGGCGGTGATGGAGGCGCCGGTGCTGCTGCACTCGTCCAAGATGGTGACAGACGAGTCGACGCTGATTCGCCTGCTACTGGAGTCCGGGCTGGACCCCTTCACGCGGTGTCCTCTAGACCAGGGCTCCTATAGTCGTCTTCCCCAACTCCAGGCGGACATCCTTGCATGGAAGGAAACTACCAAACTTGTGGAATAATATAATTGATAGACATATTCAACACTGAAAATATTCAAATCGCCTGCTATTTCTGCAGTTTAATTCTGACATGGTAATGAAGTTTACTGAATTTAAGAGAGGCCTCTGCACTAAATTTGTTCAATTTTTTTATATATCTTGTAACTTAAATATGAATGAGATGTTAAATTTTCTTTTAATAAATGTAAACAACAATTCATTAGGAGTTTATTCTCACCTGTTTTTTGGACAATAATTTTATCAATTTTTATATCCATTTGTTATGAAATTATCTGCCAGAATCATTGATGAAATTTGTGAAAAAAATTAAATTTGGATCCCCAATAACGACTTATTGGAATTAATTATACCTGCTTGAATCCATAATTACAAATTCTAATCATTGTCATGCTGAAATGTTCTTCGAACTGGAGATAAATGTAAAGCATATTTTTGCTCAATTGAAAGCCAAGGGTATGGAAGGGAAGGGCACTATCAGTGAGAAAACGTTGTTGTTGTTGTAGATTTAGCTATTCAGAACGAAATGACCATGTAGCAGGAGCTGTTGTGAGCCCGTAATTGAGTTCGGTTATTCGCGATAACTGATATTTGGGTCAAAGTATTCAATGGAGGTGGTGTTTCCCCCTTTTTCTGTTTTATTAACATTATATTAGTGGCGGATGTGGGTGCAGAATATTCACTAGTGAGTCCCATTCCTTAACAGCTTTTCTAATCATTGTAGTCGTTGTGGAATGTATGGCTACTGCAATGTCTCTGTATATTTTTTTCTCAGGCTTCAAACAGTATAACCCAGTTGCTTGTTCGTACCATATCGCAGTGGATCTTCCTTCCTCTACTTTGGGTCTCTGGCGACTTTTTATAGTTGGGCGTATTTTCTTCTTGATTTGCTCTGTGAAAAACTTGGAGGTATTTGAACCTGTACAACAGTAAGAGCAGTCGCAGTTTTTGCTAGTGAGTTTGCCTTTTCATTACGATCTATGCCAATGTAACTTGGTATCCAATCTAGGGTGATTAACAGTCTTAGATTATGGCTTCTTTTCCTATATGTTGGATTTCTGCGAGGAGTTGTATATTATCTCTGTGTTGACTGGATATGGAAAGTGCCACTATATAGCACTTGGAACGGGGGAGGGGGTCAGGATTTGGGATTGGACGGGAGGAAAGGTGAAAGGTGCCCAAACAGTTAGGCAGTTTAGGAAAAGGAAAGGTGCCCAACCAGTTGGACAGTTGGGGATTGGAGCAAATCAAGAGGAAAATACTCCCAACCATCAAGTGGCACAGAGCCAAAGTAGCAGAAGGAAGATCCACTGGGACTGATTAGGATTTAGCCATCCAAGAGATGCCAGGTGCCCGTAATTCTTTTCTAAATCTAATGTTACTCAATTTATACCCATTGCTACTAGACCACCCAGTACAGGATACGAGTATGTCATTATATTTCTTTGACTAATTGGCATTTCCAGCTTCCACCTGTATTCATTTGTTTGTATTTTTTTCCCTTTCACTTTACAAAAGCTTTTGATATGCACTTTGTCTATTCACAGCTGATGGTGGTGGGAGAAAGTAGCAAGTGAATATTGTTATTGAATATAGCCTGGTATTAGAATGACCTAGCCTGGCTTTAGCGTTTCGGTCAAGATATAGGGAAAAACACTTAGACTAAAACTTAAAACTAATTGAGATCAAAACATAAATTGAATAATTTGTATTAATTATTAATAAATTTGATTAATACATCAAATAATTTGGGAATCTATCTGTTCTTTACACTCAGTATGTAGAACGGTCTCGTTTCAATGCCACAACTCGTCAAAATCGGCATGTTTCATACACATTCGTTCTTGGATAAAAATGTTCTTGTACCAGTAAATTAGTTCGTTGCATCTCCATTATCGTGCACGTGCGCTCTGAGAGCGTGCCAATACGCTCAATAGGCCTCAGGAATTGATTAAAGTATGCTTCCTAATTAGAAAACTTGAACTAGCTAGCCTCCCGCAGTTGATAAGCCTCTTTAATCCCAACAACAAAACTATATTAGGCTACATATAAGGAGGTCGTCTCTGACGAAGGGGGCCGCGTTCTAGATGATCACGTCATAGATATAGGGAAGTGGTGATAAAGTTTTTAATAACTTGAAAAGATTTACCCTATAAGCTTTGCCTGTATTATTCAGACACAAATATATATATATATATATATATATATATATATATATATATATATATATATATATATATATATATATATATATATATATATATATATATATATATATATATATATATATATATATATATATATATATATATATATATATATATATATATATATATATATATATATATATATATATATATATATATATATATATATATATATATATATCACTAAGAACTCTTTGACCCGGCCAGGATTCGAACCCATGCCGTCCAGGATCACCCCTAAACGTACACAGTACCGTGACCACCGCACCAATGATCGTTAGACGATATACTTGTTGTTATTGTTATAAACAGCCTCCTGGTGCTTCGGTGCTCATTAACTCTTTAATAATTGTAAACAAAGCCGCCAAAGATTGAGAAAAGATGTACAGGTTCGTAAGTGCTTGCGGAATTGCTTCATGAA
The DNA here is from genome assembly GCF_040958095.1 of Procambarus clarkii. Taxonomy (NCBI): domain Eukaryota; kingdom Metazoa; phylum Arthropoda; class Malacostraca; order Decapoda; family Cambaridae; genus Procambarus; species Procambarus clarkii. Next base: position 19,350 of record NW_027190811.1, read on the forward strand.
TCCGGGAAATATACAGTACTTGTTAAGCTCAACGAATGACCAACGCTGTCGTCAAAGTCAGCGTTGATACTTATTGAGTATATGTTGAAAAACAAGTGGTGTGTGTAGAGAAACACTAAATTGAGAGTAGACATTATTCCAGATAACTTACCATCAGTAGTTCGTGAATATTTGTACATTCAGAGGTCTAGCTGCTTATATGAGGAGACGAAGAGCGAGATCAACGCGGCCTCAGACCAGTGTGGCTTAAAGTTTAAATATTTTAAATTCATATTTTTCTGTTGGACTGCAGGTTGTGCAACTTTTAGCATATCGTAGTCAATGGGTTAAGATTCAGCTTCGATTCCGTTGTCCGGCTGCAAAAAGTTTCTCAAACATGTCACATTATTGTGATTTCATTGTATATCGGAAGTTCTTGATTCGGTTGAGGGAGCAGTAGTACTCAATGGTGCTATTTTACATGTTATTGTCGGAACACACATACTAATCTCTCCCCTCGGTAGACGTCTTTCACTAGACAAGTGATTGTCCTCCTAACAGAACGTCGCATACCTTACCCGAGGCCGAAAATCGTTGCACTAGGAGCCCATCCAAGGCTCCTATATATTATCACCCAATCCCACTCATATGCATATCCAACCCACGTTTGAAACAATCGAGGGACCCCTCCTCCACCACATTATGTGGTAATTAGTTCCACAAGTCAACAACCGGTTTTTGTTGATTTGTGGAACCAATTGCCGCGTAACGTGATGGAGGTTGGGTCTCTCGATTGTTTCAAGCGTGGGTTGGACATGTATATGAGTGGGATTGGGTGGTTATAAATAGGAGCTGCCTCGTATGGGCCAATAGGCCATCTGCAGTTACCTTTGTTCTTATGTTCTTATAAATAGGAGCTGTCTCGTATGGGCCAATAGGCCTTCTGCAGTTACCGTTGTTCTTATGTTCCTATTGAGGGTTACAAGAGAGCTAATGGACATAACAAAGGGAATATTAATTGGGTATTAAAAGTATCATCACGATACAGAACTCGAAACATTGGGTATAAACAAGTCACAGTGAAGTCACAGTGAGAGGTTGTGTTAACCGGAGCTCCTGAGTGTTGTTATAGCAATATGGAAGTTGTAGTGAAGGACCTGGTGACTCTAGTGGGAGCCCTGAGGACAGAGTTGGACTCTCTGCGGGAGGAGGTGCGTCAGCTTAAAAAACTACGAGAAGTAACGAAGGAGGAGACCAGCAGTAAAGGGACCTCGTCCTGGAGAGTTGCGAAAGACAGGGGCCTTAAGAAGACTTTGATAAAGCCGCCTTCAAACGCCATAGCAACTTCAAATTCATTTGACGTTTTGGAGGACGAGTGCTGTGGAGAGACTGTGGATCGCGCAAAAGGGAAAGCAACGAAGAGAAAGGAAGCGCAGGCCCCTCAGAAAGTAAAGGAAGTACCTAAGCAAACATTAGTTGTGGGAGATTCCCAGATAAGGTATTTGGATAGAACGTTTTGTGCTAGAGATAGGGGGAACAGGTTAAGGGTTTGCTATCCCGGAGCTGGCATTGGTGATATTATAAACAACATGAATGATATTATGGCTGGTAATGGGAACAATCCCATTATTTGCATTAGCGTGGGAGGAAATGATGTTGGTCGAGTCAGGAGTGAGGAACTGATTCAGAGGTATAAAACAGCCATAGAGTTAGTTAGGAGCAAGGGAGGAATCCCGATCATATGTGGCATTCTTCCAAGAAAGGGAGTGGGAAATGAATGGATATCGAGGGCACTTGGTGTCAATTGCCGGCTGGAAAGATATTGCAAATCAAATGCAATATCTTTCATAGACAACTGGGAACACTTCTATGGAAGAAATGAAATGTATGCTCGTGATGGGGTGCATCTATCGAGAGCTGGGGTTGTTGCTGTTGCGAACTCGCTAGAAGAAGTGGTTAGAGGTGTTTGTTTGGGTTTAAACTGTTAGTAGTTAGAGGTATGGGAATTGATTTGGAGGAAGGAGGTAATAAAAGTATGTGTTTGTGGGAGAAAGGAATTGGCAAAACGATCAGGGAAATAGAAGGTCCGCAAAATAACAATTCACTTAGGGTATATTACACTAACAGTAGAAGTCTAAGAAATAAAATTAACGAATTAAATGCTCTTGTCTGCACAGAAAAAATAGATATTATTGCACTTACCGAAACGTGGATGAATGTAGAAAATAGAGAACTATTAGCTGAATATCAAATATATGGATTTAAACTATTTCACACAGATAGATATATTAGACGAGGAGGTGGAGTAGCCATATATGTTAGGGACAATTTGAAATGTAGTCTCAAAGAGGGAATCAAAACAGAGCCTCACACAGAAACTATTTGGATTGAATTAAACGAAAAAGCTAATAATATTATAATAGGAGTAATATATAGGCCACCAAATTTAGACAGAATGGAAGCAAAGCATCTATGGGATGAAATATCTAGAGCATCTAGATCTAACAGTATTTATGTCATGGGTGACTTTAATTTTAGCGGAATAAACTGGTTGAACAAAACAGGGAATAGTGAAGCAGAAGATTTTCTAGAATTAATTGACGATTGCTTTCTTACGCAACACATTAAGGAACCAACACGGGAAAATAATATTTTAGATTTAGTGTTAACTAACAGGGAAACGCAAATTAATGACATCGAAATAGGGAGTGAGCTAGGGAGCAGTGATCACAAAGAAATCAGATTTAGCATAGAATGGAATAGACCAGTAGGAGAAAATTCTGTTAAAGTGCCAGATTTTCGAAAAGCTGATTTTAATAGCCTAAGAAATTTTTTGGGTCAAATTGATTGGAATGGCTTGGGTATGGGGTGTGGGCCGGTCTTGGAGCGAGACATGAACCCAGCGATAGGTGACTTAAATGGGGATTTCGATGTGGATTCAATATATAACTTATTTAAGAATATTCTAAACAAAGCACAGGAACGTAGTATACCATACAAATTGAATAGATCGTATACTAATGACCCAAAGTGGATAACAAAGAATTTGAAGAACCTTATAGGTAAAAAGAGAGCTTGGTACAAAAGGATTAAAAATGGGGAGGTCACTTTAGAACAGGAATTCGTACAACTGGTTAGAAATGTTAAAAAAGAGATAAGGAAAGCAAAAAGAAACTATGAAGTTCGCATAGCAGGGCAAGCAAAGACAAATCCTAAAGGGTTTTTTCAGTTATATCGTACTAAGACTAGGGAAAGGATAGGTCCATTAAAAACTGAGACAGGTCAAATAACAGATAGTGATGAAGAGATGAGTAGTATTTTTAATAATATTTTGTATCTGTATTTACTAAAGAGGAACTTAACAATATGCCTTCAGCCGAACAAGTCTATGTGGGTGGGGACGAGGACAGGTTGACGAGTTTAGCAGTTACCAGGGAGGATGTTCTTAAACAAATAGTAAAACTCAAACCAAACAAATCCCCAGGGCCGGATGAAGTGTTTGCTAGGGTGCTTAAAGAATGCAAAGAGGAGCTTTGTGACCCACTGTCAACCATATTTAATAAATCAATAGAGTCAGGCAGAGTGCCAGAGTTTTGGAAAGTTGCTAATGTGATACCAGTTTTTAAGAAAGGAGATAGATCACTTGCGTCTAACTATCGACCAATTAGCCTAACGTCTATTGTGGGGAAGTTACTCGAATCTATAATAGCAAATAAAATTCGTCTTCATCTTGAAAAACATAAATTAATAATTGAGTCGCAACATGGTTTTATAAATGGCCGTTCATGTTTAACAAATTTGTTATCTTTTTATTCTAGCATTGTTGAGGCAGTTGATAGTGGTAAGGATTGCGATGTTGTATACCTTGACTTTAGCAAAGCTTTTGATACAGTGCCACATGAAGACTGATTAAAAAAATAGAGTCTCATGGTATTGGGGGTGCTATATTAAGCTGGATTAGGGCATGGCTATACCAAAGGAAACAGAGAGTTAGTATAAATGGAATCAAGTCAGAGTGGGAAAATGTTGTAAGTGGAGTGCCTCAAGGCTCTGTCCTGGGACCTCTGTTGTTTATAATATATATAAATGATTTAGATTCAGGTTTGAGTAGCAACATTTGCAAATTTGCCGATGATACGAAAATCGGTAGGGAAATTAATTCGGAGGAGGACTCACTATCACTTCAAGTTGATCTAGATAGGGTTTTGAAATGGTCAAAGGATTGGCAGATGCAGTTTAATGCTGATAAATGTAAAGTTCTGAGGTTAGGTAATGATGATAGAGTTACAAGATACGAGCTAGATGGTGTTGTGATTGCGAAGTCGGATTGCGAAGGGATCTGGGAGTTATGATTAGTAAGAATTTAAAACAAAAGGATCAATGCATAAATGTTCGTAATAAGGCAAATCGGACACTTGGATTTATTAATCGCAGCGTTAGTAACAAGACACCTGGTGTGGTTCTCAAGCTATATCTTGCTCTAGTTAGGCCCCATTTAGATTATGCAGTTCAGTTTTGGTCGCCATATTATAGAATGGATATAAATTCACTTGAACGTGTCCAGCGTAGGATGACTAAGTTAATTCCCCAAATTAGAAATCTTTCATATGAAGAAAGATTAACAAAGCTTAAGTTGCATTCACTGGAAAGGCGAAGAGTTAGGGGTGACATGATAGAGGTTTACAAGTGGATGAATGGACATAACCGGGGGGATATTAATAGGGTATTAAAAGTATCAACACAGGACAGAACACGAAACAATGGATATAAATTGGATAAGTTTAGATTTAGGAAAGACTTGGGTAAATACTGGTTCAGTAACAGGGTTGTTGATTTGTGGAACCAATTGCCGCGTAACATTGTGGAGGTGGGGTCCCTCGATTGTTTCAAGCACGGGTTGGACAAGTATATGAGTGGGATTGGGTGGTTATAGAATAGGAACTGCCTCGTATGGGCCAATAGGCCTTCTGCAGTTACCTTTGTTCTTATGTTCTTATGTTCTTATGTTCTTAAACTGGATAGGTTTATATTTCGGAAAAACCTGGGTAAATACTGGTTCGGTAACACGGGTTGTTGATTTGTGGAATCAATTACTGCGTAACATAATAAGAGTAGGGTCCCTTGATTGTTTCAAGCGTAGGTTGGACATATATATGAATGAGATTAGGTGGTTTTAAATAGGAGCGGCCTCGTATGGGCCAATAGGTCTTCTACCGTTACCTTTATTCTTATTTTTTTGCAAAAGAACAAAATAGATCACTTGCCTTGAAAACATAGATTAGTTCCTGATACTAAATAATATCCGAAATTTAAATCCAAAAGAGTTCAAATTTATGTGCAAATTTTCGAAGTAAGGTAATAGGTTTGTTTTTATAATTTGTATTCTAGAAACTTATTTTTAATTAATAACAAGTGAGGCAGCGTGAAGCAGCCAGCACATGTACCTCAATCTCCAGGCATGTCACGTCACCTCGTCCTAGCGCGACCTATATATTAACTTCCAAACAAGAGTTAGTTATTCATTTGCAGTTGGTTGCGTGTTGGAACAATTTTCTACTGTCAGTCTGTCACACGTTCCGAGACAATGGATACCACTGCTGCAGATGATTATTTTCCTAGTCTTCCACTATCGATCTTAGTCGACGTAATGAACCTCGGTGAAGGATTTTCTGGCGACAAAATGTTAGAATTTATTGACAAATCAAAAGCCATTCTTAATGACTTGCATAATAACGATTCTACGATGTTATTCACTAGCAGCGTACAACTTGGAATTTTGTGCGCATTAACTCTCTCCATGCGTACGACGTCGGTCAAGATGACGGGGCAATGGGAAGATGTCCTTTGGGGAATTATTGACCTAGCACCATCTTGTGAGCCTGATAATGACATCAATTTAAGCGCACTCGAGTCTGTCGTGAAGCCCTGGATACTAACAATGTTCGCAGACCCAGAGATGTGCCCTAACCCGTACCTGCGTCTGAGAATGGTTCACTTAATCCACATTTGGCCAGAGACTTTCTACAGGATGCCGCCTCGGGAATGCAAGCAGCTGCAGGCCTTGTGATCAACGGAAAATATATGGATCGCGATCATTTATGTACAGATGATGAAGCTCCAATATTACTTCATGAACTTAAAGATATGTTAGTCACCCTTGATGAATATGGCCACCTTGATGGTATTGGTGATGCAGCAGTTGACCAGTTAACAAGAATAAATGTCGGACCAGAAGTATCCTTACTCTACATCTAATGAAGGTCTTAAACAAATGGCGGAGGAATCCCTAAATTTAATAGGAAAGAAGAGGTTATATATGACCGAGCATGTTATTCATTTGTATATGGAGTTTGTCGATTTACGGAAACTCAGGAAGGCTTATCGAGCTCCTGGCCTGGCTAAGGTCGTTGCAGATACCCTAGTTGCCATAACAGTGTCATTTGTTACAATTGGCTTGACCTCAGAAGATATTGAAGGAAACAGATACAAGTTT
>NW_027190812.1:0-25811 GCF_040958095.1 Procambarus clarkii
AGTTATAAACTTCAGCTACTGGAATAGGGTAGTCTGTGCATTAAGCATTTGGCACTGAGTTTTCCCATATAACAGGGCTCGATGAAAGAGCATCCGGGGTCCCACACTATCTCATCGCCTGGGAGAGGATTGGAGTTCTGGTTGGTTAAATACCCCAGAATTCCTACCTCTCTTAATGGCTTTGAAGTATGGTGTAGTGGATACAGCATGCAACTGCCACCTTGTTGGCCAGTGTTCGAGTCCCCTGGTGGGATGAGTGTCTAAAAAGTTATAAACTTCAGCTACTGGAATAGGGTAGTCTGTGCATTAAGAATTTGGCACTGAGTTTTCCCATATAACAGGGCTCGATGAAAGAGCATCCGGGGTCCCACACTATCTCATCGCCTGGGAGAGGATTGGAGTTCAGGTTGGTTAAATACCCCAGAATTCCTACCTCTCTTAATGGCTTTAAAGTATGGTGTAGTGGATACAGCATGCAACTGCCACCTTGTTGGCCAGTGTTCGAGTCCCCTGGTGGGATGAGTGTCTAAAAAGTTATAAACCTCAGCTACTGCAATAGGGTAATCTGCATTAAGCATTTGGCACTGAGTTTTCCCATATAACAGGGCTCGATGAAAGAGCATCCGGGGTCCTATACTATCTCATCGCCTGGGAAAGGATTGGAGTTCTGGTTGGTTAAATACCCCAGAATTCCTACCTCTCTTAATGGCTTTGAAGTATGGTGTAGTGGATACAGCATGCAACTGCCACCTTGTTGGCCAGTGTTCGAGTCCCCTGGTGGGATGAGTGTCTAAAAAGTTATAAACTTCAGCTACTGGAATAGGGTAGTCTGTGCATTAAGCATTTGGCACTGAGTTTTCCCATATAACAGGGCTCGATGAAAGAGCATCCGGGGTCCCACACTATCTCATCGCCTGGGAGAGGATTGGAGTTCTGGTTGGTTAAATAACCCATAATTCCTACCTCTCTTAATGGCTTTGAAGTATGGTGTAGTGGATACAGCAGGCAACTGCCACCTTGCTGGCCAGTGTTCGAGTCCCCTGGTGGGATGAGTGTCTAAAAAGTTATAAACTTCAGCTACTGGAATAGGGTAGTCTCCATTAAGCATTTGGCACTGAGTTTTCCCATATAACAGGGCTCGATGAAAGAGCATCCGGGGTCCCACACTATCTCATCGCCTGGGAGAGGATTGGAGTTCTGGTTGGTTAAATACCCCAGAATTCCTACCTCTCTTAATGGCTTTGAAGTATGGTGTAGTGGATACAGCATGCAACTGCCACCTTGTTGGCCAGTGTTCGAGTCCCCTGGTGGGATGAGTGTCTAAAAAGTTATAAACCTCAGCTACTGCAATTGGGTAGTCTGCATTAAACATTTGGCACTGAGTTTTCCCATATAACAGGGCTCGATGAAAGAGCATCCGGGGTCCTATACTATCTCATCGCCTGGGAAAGGATTGGAGTTCTGGTTGGTTAAATACCCCAGAATTCCTACCTCTCTTAATGGCTTTGAAGTATGGTGTAGTGGATACAGCATGCAACTGCCACCTTGTTGGCCAGTGTTCGAGTCCCCTGGTGGGATGAGTGTCTAAAAAGTTATAAACTTCAGCTACTGGAATAGGGTAGTCTGTGCATTAAGCATTTGGCACTGAGTTTTCCCATATAACAGGGCTCGATGAAAGAGCATCCGGGGTCCCACACTATCTCATCGCCTGGGAGAGGATTGGAGTTCTGGTTGGTTAAATACCCCAGAATTCCTACCTCTCTTAATGGCTTTGAAGTATGGTGTAGTGGATACAGCAGGCAACTGCCACCTTGCTGGCCAGTGTTCGAGTCCCCTGGTGGGATGAGTGTCTAAAAAGTTATAAACTTCAGCTACTGGAATAGGGTAGTCTCCATTAAGCATTTGGCACTGAGTTTTCCCATATAACAGGGCTCGATGAAAGAGCATCCGGGGTCCCACACTATCTCATCACCTGGGAGAGTATTGGAGTTCTGGTTGGTTAAATACCCCAGAATTCATACCTCTCTTAATGGCTTTGAAGTATGGTGTAGTGGATACAGCATGCAACTGCCACCTTGTTGGCCAGTGTTCGAGTCCCCTGGTGGGATGAGTGTCTAAAAAGTTATAAACTTCAGCTACTGAAATAGGGTAGTCTGTGCATTAAGCATTTGGCACTGAGTTTTCCCATATAACAGGGCTCGATGAAAGAGCATCCGGGGTCCTATACTATCTCATCGCCTGGGAAAGGATTGGAGTTCTGGTTGGTTAAATACCCCAGAATTCCTACCTCTCTTAATGGCTTTGAAGTATGGTGTAGTGGATACAGCATGCAACTGCCACCTTGTTGGCCAGTGTTCGAGTCCCCTGGTGGCATGAGTGTCTAAAAAGTTATAAACTTCAGCTACTGGAATAGGGTAGTCTGTGCATTAAGCATTTGGCACTGAGTTTTCCCATATAACAGGGCTCGATGAAAGAGCATCCGGGGTCCCACACTATCTCATCGCCTGGGAGAGGATTGGAGTTCTGGTTGGTTAAATACCCCAGAATTCCTACCTCTCTTAATGGCTTTGAAGTATGGTGTAGTGGATACAGCAGGCAACTGCCACCTTGCTGGCCAGTGTTCGAGTCTCCTGGTGGGATGAGTGTCTAAAAAGTTATAAACTTCAGCTACTGGAATAGGGTAGTCTCCATTAAGCATTTGGCACTGAGTTTTCCCATATAACAGGGCTCGATGAAAGAGCATCCGGGGTCCCACACTATCTCATCGCCTGGGAGAGGATTGGAGTTCTGGTTGGTTAAATACCCCAGAATTCCTACCTCTCTTAATGGCTTTGAAGTATGGTGTAGTGGATACAGCATGCAACTGCCACCTTGTTGGCCAGTGTTCGAGTCCCCTGGTGGGATGAGTGTCTAAAAAGTTATAAACTTCAGCTACTGGAATAGGGTAGTCTGTGCATTAAGCATTTGGCACTGAGTTTTCCCATATAACAGGGCTCGATGAAAGAGCATCCGGGGTCCCACACTATCTCATCGCCTGGGAGAGGATTGGAGTTCTGGTTGGTTAAATACCCCAGAATTCCTACCTCTCTTAATGGCTTTGAAGTATGGTGTAGTGGATACAGCATGCAACTGCCACCTTGTTGGCCAGTGTTCGAGTCCCCTGGTGGGATGAGTGTCTAAAAAGTTATAAACTTCAGCTACTGGAATAGGGTAGTCTGTGCATTAAGCATTTGGCACAGAGTTTTCCCATATAACAGGGCTCGATGAAAGAGCACCCGGGGTCCCACACTATCTCAACGCCTGGGAGAGGATAGGAGTTCTGGTTGGTTAAATACCCCAGAATTCCTACCTCTCTTAATGGCTTTGAAGTATGGTGTAGTGGATACGGCATGCAACTGCCACCTTGTTGGCCAGTGTTCGAGTCCCCTGGTGGGATGAGTGTCTAAAAAGTTATAAACTTCAGCTACTGGAATAGGGTAGTCTGTGCATTAAGCATTTGGCACTGAGTTTTCCTATATAACAGGGCTCGATGAAAGAGCATCCGGGGTCCCACACTATATCATCGCCTGGGAGAGGATTGGAGTTCTGGTTGGTTAAATACCCCAGAATTCCTACCTCTCTTAATGGCTTTGAAGTATGGTGTAGTGGATACAGCATGGAACTGCCACCTTGTTGGCCAGTGTTCGAGTCCCCTGGTGGGATGAGTGTCTAAAAAGTTATAAACTTCAGCTACTGAAATAGGGTAGTCTGTGCATTAAGCATTTGGCACTGAGTTTTCCCATATAACAGGGCTCGATGAAAGAGCATCCGGGGTCCTATACTATCTCATCGCCTGGGAAAGGATTGGAGTTCTGGTTGGTTAAATACCCCAGAATTCCTACCTCTCTTAATGGCTTTGAAGTATGGTGTAGTGGATACAGCATGCAACTGCCACCTTGTTGGCCAGTGTTCGAGTCCCCTGGTGGCATGAGTGTCTAAAAAGTTATAAACTTCAGCTACTGGAATAGGGTAGTCTGTGCATTAAGCATTTGGCACTGAGTTTTCCCATATAACAGGGCTCGATGAAAGAGCATCCGGGGTCCCACACTATCTCATCGCCTGGGAGAGGATTGGAGTTCTGGTTGGTTAAATACCCCAGAATTCCTACCTCTCTTAATGGCTTTGAAGTATGGTGTAGTGGATACAGCAGGCAACTGCCACCTTGCTGGCCAGTGTTCGAGTCCCCTGGTGGGATGAGTGTCTAAAAAGTTATAAACTTCAGCTACTGGAATAGGGTAGTCTCCATTAAGCATTTGGCACTGAGTTTTCCCATATAACAGGGCTCGATGAAAGAGCATCCGGGGTCCCACACTATCTCATCGCCTGGGAGAGGATTGGAGTTCTGGTTGGTTAAATACCCCAGAATTCCTACCTCTCTTAATGGCTTTGAAGTATGGTGTAGTGGATACAGCATGCAACTGCCACCTTGTTGGCCAGTGTTCGAGTCCCCTGGTGGGATGAGTGTCTAAAAAGTTATAAACTTCAGCTACTGGAATAGGGTAGTCTGTGCATTAAGCATTTGGCACTGAGTTTTCCCATATAACAGGGCTCGATGAAAGAGCATCCGGGGTCCCACACTATCTCATCGCCTGGGAGAGGATTGGAGTTCTGGTTGGTTAAATACCCCAGAATTCCTACCTCTCTTAATGGCTTTGAAGTATGGTGTAGTGGATACAGCATGCAACTGCCACCTTGTTGGCCAGTGTTCGAGTCCCCTGGTGGGATGAGTGTCTAAAAAGTTATAAACTTCAGCTACTGGAATAGGGTAGTCTGTGCATTAAGCATTTGGCACAGAGTTTTCCCATATAACAGGGCTCGATGAAAGAGCACCCGGGGTCCCACACTATCTCATCGCCTGGGAGAGGATAGGAGTTCTGGTTGGTTAAATACCCCAGAATTCCTACCTCTCTTAATGGCTTTGAAGTATGGTGTAGTGGATACGGCATGCAACTGCCACCTTGTTGGCCAGTGTTCGAGTCCCCTGGTGGGATGAGTGTCTAAAAAGTTATAAACTTCAGCTACTGGAATAGGGTAGTCTGTGCATTAAGCATTTGGCACTGAGTTTTCCTATATAACAGGGCTCGATGAAAGAGCATCCGGGGTCCCACACTATCTCATCGCCTGGGAGAGGATTGGAGTTCTGGTTGGTTAAATACCCCAGAATTCCTACCTCTCTTAATGGCTTTGAAGTATGGTGTAGTGGATACAGCATGGAACTGCCACCTTGTTGGCCAGTGTTCGAGTCCCCTGGTGGGATGAGTGTCTAAAAAGTTATAAACTTCAGCTACTGAAATAGGGTAGTCTGTGCATTAAGCATTTGGCACTGAGTTTTCCCATATAACAGGGCTCGATGAAAGAGCATCCGGGGTCCCACACTATCTCATCGCCTGGGAGAGGATTGGAGTTCTGTTTGGTTAAATACCCCAGACTTCCTACCTCTCTTAATGGCTTTGAAGTATGGTGTAGTGGATACAGCATGCAACTGCCACCTTGTTGGCCAGTGTTCGAGTCCCCTGGTGGGATGAGTGTCTAAAAAGTTATAAACTTCAGCTACTGAAATAGGGTAGTCTGTGCATTAAGCATTTGGCACTGAGTTTTCCCATATAACAGGGCTCGATGAAAGAGCATCCGGGGTCCTATACTATCTCATCGCCTGGGAAAGGATTGGAGTTCTGGTTGGTTAAATACCCCAGAATTCCTACCTCTCTTAATGGCTTTGAAGTATGGTGTAGTGGATACAGCATGCAACTGCCACCTTGTTGGCCAGTGTTCGAGTCCCCTGGTGGCATGAGTGTCTAAAAAGTTATAAACTTCAGCTACTGGAATAGGGTAGTCTGTGCATTAAGCATTTGGCACTGAGTTTTCCCATATAACAGGGCTCGATGAAAGAGCATCCGGGGTCCCACACTATCTCATCGCCTGGGAGAGGATTGGAGTTCTGGTTGGTTAAATACCCCAGAATTCCTACCTCTCTTAATGGCTTTGAAGTATGGTGTAGTGGATACAGCAGGCAACTGCCACCTTGCTGGCCAGTGTTCGAGTCCCCTGGTGGGATGAGTGTCTAAAAAGTTATAAACTTCAGCTACTGGAATAGGGTAGTCTCCATTAAGCATTTGGCACTGAGTTTTCCCATATAACAGGGCTCGATGAAAGAGCATCCGGGGTCCCACACTATCTCATCGCCTGGGAGAGGATTGGAGTTCTGGTTGGTTAAATACCCCAGAATTCCTACCTCTCTTAATGGCTTTGAAGTATGGTGTAGTGGATACAGCATGCAACTGCCACCTTGTTGGCCAGTGTTCGAGTCCCCTGGTGGGATGAGTGTCTAAAAAGTTATAAACTTCAGCTACTGGAATAGGGTAGTCTGTGCATTAAGCATTTGGCACTGAGTTTTCCCATATAACAGGGCTCGATGAAAGAGCATCCGGGGTCCCACACTATCTCATCGCCTGGGAGAGGATTGGAGTTCTGGTTGGTTAAATACCCCAGAATTCCTACCTCTCTTAATGGCTTTGAAGTATGGTGTAGTGGATACAGCATGCAACTGCCACCTTGTTGGCCAGTGTTCGAGTCCCCTGGTGGGATGAGTGTCTAAAAAGTTATAAACTTCAGCTACTGGAATAGGGTAGTCTGTGCATTAAGCATTTGGCACAGAGTTTTCCCATATAACAGGGCTCGATGAAAGAGCACCCGGGGTCCCACACTATCTCAACGCCTGGGAGAGGATAGGAGTTCTGGTTGGTTAAATACCCCAGAATTTCTACCTCTCTTAATGGCTTTGAAGTATGGTGTAGTGGATACGGCATGCAACTGCCACCTTGTTGGCCAGTGTTCGAGTCCCCTGGTGGGATGAGTGTCTAAAAAGTTATAAACTTCAGCTACTGGAATAGGGTAGTCTGTGCATTAAGCATTTGGCACTGAGTTTTCCTATATAACAGGGCTCGATGAAAGAGCATCCGGGGTCCCACACTATATCATCGCCTGGGAGAGGATTGGAGTTCTGGTTGGTTAAATTCCCCAGAATTCCTACCTCTCTTAATGGCTTTGAAGTATGGTGTAGTGGATACAGCATGGAACTGCCACCTTGTTGGCCAGTGTTCGAGTCCCCTGGTGGGATGAGTGTCTAAAAAGTTATAAACTTCAGCTACTGAAATAGGGTAGTCTGTGCATTAAGCATTTGGCACTGAGTTTTCCCATATAACAGGGCTCGATGAAAGAGCATCCGGGGTCCTATACTATCTCATCGCCTGGGAAAGGATTGGAGTTCTGGTTGGTTAAATACCCCAGAATTCCTACCTCTCTTAATGGCTTTGAAGTATGGTGTAGTGGATACAGCATGCAACTGCCACCTTGTTGGCCAGTGTTCGAGTCCCCTGGTGGCATGAGTGTCTAAAAAGTTATAAACTTCAGCTACTGGAATAGGGTAGTCTGTGCATTAAGCATTTGGCACTGAGTTTTCCCATATAACAGGGCTCGATGAAAGAGCATCCGGGGTCCCACACTATCTCATCGCCTGGGAGAGGATTGGAGTTCTGGTTGGTTAAATACCCCAGAATTCCTACCTCTCTTAATGGCTTTGAAGTATGGTGTAGTGGATACAGCAGGCAACTGCCACCTTGCTGGCCAGTGTTCGAGTCCCCTGGTGGGATGAGTGTCTAAAAAGTTATAAACTTCAGCTACTGGAATAGGGTAGTCTCCATTAAGCATTTGGCACTGAGTTTTCCCATATAACAGGGCTCGATGAAAGAGCATCCGGGGTCCCACACTATCTCATCGCCTGGGAGAGGATTGGAGTTCTGGTTGGTTAAATACCCCAGAATTCCTACCTCTCTTAATGGCTTTGAAGTATGGTGTAGTGGATACGGCATGCAACTGCCACCTTGTTGGCCAGTGTTCGAGTCCCCTGGTGGGATGAGTGTCTAAAAAGTTATAAACTTCAGCTACTGGAATAGGGTAGTCTGTGCATTAAGCATTTGGCACTGAGTTTTCCTATATAACAGGGCTCGATGAAAGAGCATCCGGGGTCCCACACTATCTCATCGCCTGGGAGAGGATTGGAGTTCTGGTTGGTTAAATACCCTAGAATTCCTACCTCTCTTAATGGCTTTGAAGTATGGTGTAGTGGATACAGCATGGAACTGCCACCTTGTTGGCCAGTGTTCGAGTCCCCTGGTGGGATGAGTGTCTAAAAAGTTATAAACTTCAGCTACTGAAATAGGGTAGTCTGTGCATTAAGCATTTGGCACTGAGTTTTCCCATATAACAGGGCTCGATGAAAGAGCATCCGGGGTCCCACACTATCTCATCGCCTGGGAGAGGATTGGAGTTCTGTTTGGTTAAATACCCCAGACTTCCTACCTCTCTTAATGGCTTTGAAGTATGGTGTAGTGGATACAGCATGCAACTGCCACCTTGTTGGCCAGTGTTCGAGTCCTCTGGTGGGATGAGTGTCTAAAAAGTTATAAACTTCAGCTACTGGAATAGGGTAGTCTGTGCATTAAGCATTTGGCACTGAGTTTTCCCATATAACAGGGCTCGATGAAAGAGCATCCGGGGTCCCACACTATCTCATCGCCTGGGAGAGGATTGTAGTTCTGGTTGGTTAAATACCCCAGACTTCCTACCTCTCTTAATGGCTTTGAAGTATGGTGTAGTGGATACAGCATGCAACTGCCACCTTGTTGGCCAGTGTTCGAGTCCCCTGGTGGGATGAGTGTCTAAAAAGTTATAAACTTCAGCTACTGGAATAGGGTAGTCTGTGCATTAAGCATTTGGCACTGAGTTTTCCCATATAACAGGGCTCGATGAAAGAGCATCCGGGGACCCACACTATCTCATCGCCTGGGAGAGGATTGGAGTTCAGGTTGGTTAAATACCCCAGAATTCCTACCTCTCTTAATGGCTTTGAAGTATGGTGTAGTGGATACAGCATGCAACTGCCACCTTGTTGGCCAGTGTTCGAGTCCCCTGGTGGGATGAGTGTCTAAAAAGTTATAATCTTCAGCTACTGGAATAGGGTAGTCTGTGCATTAAGCATTTAGCACTGAATTTTCCCATATAAGAGGGCTCGATGAAAGAGCATCCGGGGTCCCACACTATCTCATCGCCTGGGAGAGGATTGGAGTTCTGGTTGGTTAAATACCCCAGAATTCCTACCCCTCTTAATGGCTTTGAAGTATGGTGTAGTGGATACAGCATGCAACTGCCACCTTGTTGGCCAGTGTTCGAGTCCCCTGGTGGGATGAGTGTCTAAAAAGTTATAAACCTCAGCTACTGCAATAGGGTAATCTGCATTAAGCATTTGGCACTGAGTTTTCCCATATAACAGGGCTCGATGAAAGAGCATATGGGGTCCCACACTATCTCATCGCCTGGGAGAGGATTGGAGTTCTGGTTGGTTAAATACCCCAGAATTCATACATCTCTTAATGGCTTTGAAGTACTGTATGGTGTAGTGGATACAGCATGCAACTGCCACCTTGTTGGCCAGTGTTCGAGTCCCCTGGTGCGATGAGTGTCTAAAAAGTTATAAACTTCAGCAACTGGAATAGGGTAGTCTGTGCATTAAGCATTTGGCACTGAGTTTTCCAATATAACAGGGTTTGATGAAAGAGCATCCGGGGTCCCACACTATCTCATCGCCTGGGAGAGGATTTGGGTTCTGGTTGGTTAAATACCCCAGAATTCCTACCTCTCTTAATGGCTTTGAAGTATGGTGTAGTGGATACAGCATGCAACTGCCACCTTGTTGGCCAGTGTTCGAGTCCCCTGGTGGGATGAGTGTCTAAAAAGTTATAAACTTCAGCTACTGGAATAGGGTAGTCTGTGCATTAAGCATTTGGCACTGAGTTTTCCCATATAACAGGGCTCGATGAAAGAGCATCCGGGGTCCCACACTATCTCATCGCCTGGGAGAGGATTGGAGTTCAGGTTGGTTAAATACCCCAGAATTCCTACCTCTCTTAATGGCTTTGAAGTATGGTGTAGTGGATAGAGCATGCAACTGCCACCTTGTTGGCCAGTGTTCGAGTCCCCTGGTGGGATGAGTGTCTAAAAAGTTATAAACCTCAGCTACTGCAATAGGGTAATCTGCATTAAGCATTTGGCACTGAGTTTTCCCATATAACAGGGCTCGATGAAAGAGCATCCGGGGTCCTATACTATCTCATCGCCTGGGAAAGGATTGGAGTTCTGGTTGGTTAAATACCCCAGAATTCCTACATCTCTTAATGGCTTTGAAGTATGGTGTAGTGGATACAGCATGCAACTGCCACCTTGTTGGCCAGTGTTCGAGTCCCCTGGTGGGATGAGTGTCTAAAAAGTTATAAACTTCAGCTACTGGAATAGGGTAGTCTGTGCATTAAGCATTTGGCACTGAGTTTTCCCATATAACAGGGCTCGATGAAAGAGCATCCGGGGTCCCACACTATCTCATCGCCTGGGAGAGGATTGGAGTTCTGGTTGGTTAAATACCCCAGAATTCCTACCTCTCTTAATGGCTTTGAAGTATGGTGTAGTGGATACAGCATGCAACTGCCACCTTGTTGGCCAGTGTTCGAGTCCCCTGGTGGGATGAGTGTCTAAAAAGTTATAAACTTCAGCTACTGGAATAGGGTAGTCTGTGCATTAAGCATTTGGCACAGAGTTTTCCCATATAACAGGGCTCGATGAAAGAGCACCCGGGGTCCCACACTATCTCATCGCCTGGGAGAGGATAGGAGTTCTGGTTGGTTAAATACCCCAGAATTCCTACCTCTCTTAATGGCTTTGAAGTATGGTGTAGTGGATACGGCATGCAACTGCCACCTTGTTGGCCAGTGTTCGAGTCCCCTGGTGGGATGAGTGTCTAAAAAGTTATAAACTTCAGCTACTGGAATAGGGTAGTCTGTGCATTAAGCATTTGGCACTGAGTTTTCCTATATAACAGGGCTCGATGAAAGAGCATCCGGGGTCCCACACTATCTCATCGCCTGGGAGAGGATTGGAGTTCTGGTTGGTTAAATACCCCAGAATTCCTACCTCTCTTAATGGCTTTGAAGTATGGTGTAGTGGATACAGCATGGAACTGCCACCTTGTTGGCCAGTGTTCGAGTCCCCTGGTGGGATGAGTGTCTAAAAAGTTATAAACTTCAGCTACTGAAATAGGGTAGTCTGTGCATTAAGCATTTGGCACTGAGTTTTCCCATATAACAGGGCTCGATGAAAGAGCATCCGGGGTCCCACACTATCTCATCGCCTGGGAGAGGATTGGAGTTCTGTTTGGTTAAATACCCCAGACTTCCTACCTCTCTTAATGGCTTTGAAGTATGGTGTAGTGGATACAGCATGCAACTGCCACCTTGTTGGCCAGTGTTCGAGTCCTCTGGTGGGATGAGTGTCTAAAAAGTTATAAACTTCAGCTACTGGAATAGGGTAGTCTGTGCATTAAGCATTTGGCACTGAGTTTTCCCATATAACAGGGCTCGATGAAAGAGCATCCGGGGTCCCACACTATCTCATCGCCTGGGAGAGGATTGTAGTTCTGGTTGGTTAAATACCCCAGACTTCCTACCTCTCTTAATGGCTTTGAAGTATGGTGTAGTGGATACAGCATGCAACTGCCACCTTGTTGGCCAGTGTTCGAGTCCCCTGGTGGGATGAGTGTCTAAAAAGTTATAAACTTCAGCTACTGGAATAGGGTAGTCTGTGCATTTATTTTTCTATTTTTTCTATTTTTTATTTTGCTCTACGCGAGGTTTCTGTCCACGCTGAGCTGGCCTTAGGACACCTGCGTTATCATTTGACAGATGTACCGCCCCAGTCAAACTCCCCACCTGATAATGTCCTCGGAGCGGATCGCGGCGGGCGCGAACGCCCGGGCTTGGGGCCGGAGGAGGCCACAGCCAGAAGACGAACCAACCCGAAGACGCAGGGGCGCGAACCCCATACGCCAGGGGAGAAGGCAAGCTCCAAAACTGGGACACTCGCTCGTCGGTCATCGCCCTTATACCCTACTACTTTTTAGGCTCCAGTCTTTCATTAAGCATTTGGCACAGAGTTTTCCCATATAACAGGGCTCGATGAAAGAGCACCCGGGGTCCCACACTATCTCATCGCCTGGGAGAGGATAGGAGTTCTGGTTGGTTAAATACCCCAGAATTCCTACCTCTCTTAATGGCTTTGAAGTATGGTGTAGTGGATACGGCATGCAACTGCCACCTTGTTGGCCAGTGTTCGAGTCCCCTGGTGGGATGAGTGTCTAAAAAGTTATAAACTTCAGCTACTGGAATAGGGTAGTCTGTGCATTAAGCATTTGGCACTGAGTTTTCCTATATAACAGGGCTCGATGAAAGAGCATCCGGGGTCCCACACTATCTCATCGCCTGGGAGAGGATTGGAGTTCTGGTTGGTTAAATACCCCAGAATTCCTACCTCTCTTAATGGCTTTGAAGTATGGTGTAGTGGATACAGCATGGAACTGCCACCTTGTTGGCCAGTGTTCGAGTCCCCTGGTGGGATGAGTGTCTAAAAAGTTATAAACTTCAGCTACTGAAATAGGGTAGTCTGTGCATTAAGCATTTGGCACTGAGTTTTCCCATATAACAGGGCTCGATGAAAGAGCATCCGGGGTCCCACACTATCTCATCGCCTGGGAGAGGATTGGAGTTCTGTTTGGTTAAATACCCCAGACTTCCTACCTCTCTTAATGGCTTTGAAGTATGGTGTAGTGGATACAGCATGCAACTGCCACCTTGTTGGCCAGTGTTCGAGTCCTCTGGTGGGATGAGTGTCTAAAAAGTTATAAACTTCAGCTACTGGAATAGGGTAGTCTGTGCATTAAGCATTTGGCACTGAGTTTTCCCATATAACAGGGCTCGATGAAAGAGCATCCGGGGTCCCACACTATCTCATCGCCTGGGAGAGGATTGTAGTTCTGGTTGGTTAAATACCCCAGACTTCCTACCTCTCTTAATGGCTTTGAAGTATGGTGTAGTGGATACAGCATGCAACTGCCACCTTGTTGGCCAGTGTTCGAGTCCCCTGGTGGGATGAGTGTCTAAAAAGTTATAAACTTCAGCTACTGGAATAGGGTAGTCTGTGCATTAAGCATTTGGCACTGAGTTTTCCCATATAACAGGGCTCGATGAAAGAGCATCCGGGGTCCCACACTATCTCATCGCCTGGGAGAGGATTGGAGTTCAGGTTGGTTAAATACCCCAGAATTCCTACCTCTCTTAATGGCTTTGAAGTATGGTGTAGTGGATACAGCATGCAACTGCCACCTTGTTGGCCAGTGTTCGAGTCCCCTGGTGGGATGAGTGTCTAAAAAGTTATAATCTTCAGCTACTGGAATAGGGTAGTCTGTGCATTAAGCATTTAGCACTGAATTTTCCCATATAAGAGGGCTCGATGAAAGAGCATCCGGGGTCCCACACTATCTCATCGCCTGGGAGAGGATTGGAGTTCTGGTTGGTTAAATACCCCAGAATTCCTACCCCTCTTAATGGCTTTGAAGTATGGTGTAGTGGATACAGCATGCAACTGCCACCTTGTTGGCCAGTGTTCGAGTCCCCTGGTGGGATGAGTGTCTAAAAAGTTATAAACCTCAGCTACTGCAATAGGGTAATCTGCATTAAGCATTTGGCACTGAGTTTTCCCATATAACAGGGCTCGATGAAAGAGCATATGGGGTCCCACACTATCTCATCGCCTGGGAGAGGATTGGAGTTCTGGTTGGTTAAATACCCCAGAATTCCTACATCTCTTAATGGCTTTGAAGTACTGTATGGTGTAGTGGATACAGCATGCAACTGCCACCTTGTTGGCCAGTGTTCGAGTCCCCTGGTGCGATGAGTGTCTAAAAAGTTATAAACTTCAGCTACTGGAATAGGGTAGTCTGTGCATTAAGCATTTGGCACTGAGTTTTCCCATATAACAGGGTTTGATGAAAGAGCATCCGGGGTCCCACACTATCTCATCGCCTGGGAGAGGATTTGGGTTCTGGTTGGTTAAATACCCCAGAATTCCTACCTCTCTTAATGGCTTTGAAGTATGGTGTAGTGGATACAGCATGCAACTGCCACCTTGTTGGCCAGTGTTCGAGTCCCCTGGTGGGATGAGTGTCTAAAAAGTTATAAACTTCAGCTACTGGAATAGGGTAGTCTGTGCATTAAGCATTTGGCACTGAGTTTTCCCATATAACAGGGCTCGATGAAAGAGCATCCGGGGTCCCACACTATCTCATCGCCTGGGAGAGGATTGGAGTTCAGGTTGGTTAAATACCCCAGAATTCCTACCTCTCTTAATGGCTTTGAAGTATGGTGTAGTGGATAGAGCATGCAACTGCCACCTTGTTGGCCAGTGTTCGAGTCCCCTGGTGGGATGAGTGTCTAAAAAGTTATAAACCTCAGCTACTGCAATAGGGTAATCTGCATTAAGCATTTGGCACTGAGTTTTCCCATATAACAGGGCTCGATGAAAGAGCATCCGGGGTCCTATACTATCTCATCGCCTGGGAAAGGATTGGAGTTCTGGTTGGTTAAATACCCCAGAATTCCTACATCTCTTAATGGCTTTGAAGTATGGTGTAGTGGATACAGCATGCAACTGCCACCTTGTTGGCCAGTGTTCGAGTCCCCTGGTGGGATGAGTGTCTAAAAAGTTATAAACTTCAGCTACTGGAATAGGGTAGTCTGTGCATTAAGCATTTGGCACTGAGTTTTCCCATATAACAGGGCTCGATGAAAGAGCATCCGGGGTCCCACACTATCTCATCGCCTGGGAGAGGATTGGAGTTCTGGTTGGTTAGATACCCCAGAATTCCTACCTCTCTTAATAGCTTTGAAGTATGGTGTAGTGGATACAGCAGGCAACTGCCACCTTGCTGGCCAGTGTTCGAGTCCCCTGGTGGGATGAGTGTCTAAAAAGTTATAAACTTCAGCTACTGGAATAGGGTAGTCTCCATTAAGCATTTGGCACTGAGTTTTCCCATATAACAGGGCTCGATGAAAGAGCATCCGGGGTCCCACACTATCTCATCGCCTGGGAGAGGATTGGAGTTCTGGTTGGTTAAATACCCCAGAATTCCTACCTCTCTTAATGGCTTTGAAGTATGGTGTAGTGGATACAGCATGCAACTGCCACCTTGTTGGCCAGTGTTCGAGTCCCCTGGTGGGAAGAGTGTCTAAAAAGTTATAAACTTCAGCTACTGAAATAGGGTAGTCTGTGCATTAAGCATTTGGCACTGAGTTTTCCCATATAACAGGGCTCGATGAAAGAGCATCCGGGGTCCCACACTATCTCATCGCCTGGGAGAGGATTGGAATTCTGGTTGGTTAAATACCCCAGACTTCCTACCTCTCTTAATGCCTTTGAAGTATGGTGTAGTGGATACAGCATGCAACTGCCACCTTGTTGGCCAGTGTTCGAGTCCTCTGGTGGGATGAGTGTCTAAAAAGTTATAAACTTCAGCTACTGGAATAAGGTAGTCTGTGCATTAAGCATTTGGCACTGAGTTTTCCCGTATAACAGGGCTCGATGAAAAAGCATCCAGGGTCCCACACTATCTCATCGCCTGGGAGAGGATTGGAGTTCTGGTTGGTTAAATACCCCAGACTTCCTACCTCTCTTAATGGCTTTGAAGTATAGTGTAGTGGACACAGCATGCAACTGCCATGTTGTTGGCCAGTGTTCGAGTCCCCTGGTGGGATGAGTGTCTAAAAAGTTATAAACTTCAGCTACTGGAATAGGGTAGTCTGTGCATTAAGCATTTGGCACTGAGTTTTCCCATATAACAGGGCTCGATGAAAGAGCATCCGGGGTCCCACACTATCTCATCGCCTGGGAGAGGATTGGAGTTCTGGTTGGTTAAATACCCCAGAATTCCTACCTCTCTTAATGGCTTTGAAGTATGGTGTAGTGGATACAGCGTGCAACTGCCACCTTGTTGGCCAGTGTTCGAGTCCCCTGGTGGGATGAGTGTCTAAAAAGTTATAAACTTCAGCTACTGGAATAGGGTAGTCTGTGCATTAAGCATTTGGCACTGAGTTTTCCTATATAACAGGGCTCGATGAAAGAGCATCCGGGGTCCCACACTATCTCATCGCCTGGGAGAGGATTGGAGTTCTGGTTGGTTAAATACCCCAGAATTCCTACCTCTCTTAATGGCTTTGAAGTATGGTGTAGTGGATACAGCATGCAACTGCCACCTTGTTGGCCAGTGTTCGAGTCCCCTGGTGGGATGAGTGTCTAAAAAGATATAAACTTCAGCTACTGGAATAGGGTAGTCTGTGCATTAAGCATTTGGCACTGAGTTTTCCCATATAACAGGGCTCGATGAAAGAGCATCCGGGGTCCCACACTATCTCATCGCCTGGGAGAGGATTGGAGTTCTGGTTGGTTAAATACCCCAGAATTCCTACCTCTCTTAATGGCTTTGAAGTATGGTGTAGTGGATACAGCATGCAACTGCCACCTTGTTGGCCAGTGTTCGAGTCCCCTGGTGGGATGAGTGTCTAAAAAGTTATAAACTTCAGCTACTGGAATAGGGTAGTCTGTGCATTAAGCATTTGGCACTGAGTTTTCCCATATAACAGGGCTCGATGAAAGAGCATCCGGGGTCCCACACGATCTCATCGCCTGGGAGAGGATTGGAGTTCTGGTTGGTTAAATACCCCAGAAATCCTACCTCTCTTAATGGCTTTGAAGTATGGTGTAGTGGATACAGCATGCAACTGCCACCTTGTTGGCCAGTGTTCGAGTCCCCTGGTGGGATGAGTGTCTAAAAAGTTATAAACCTCAGCTACTGGAATAGGGTAGTCTGCATTAAGCATTTGGCACTGAGTTTTCCCATATAACAGGGCTCGATGAAAGAGCATCCGGGGTCCTATACTATCTCATCACCTGGGAGAGGATTGGAGTTCTGGTTGGTTAAATACCCCAGAATTCCTACCTCTCTTAGTGGCTTTGAAGTATGGTGTAGAGGATACAGCATGCAACTGCCACCTTGTTGGCCAGTGTTCGAGTCCCCTGGTGGGATGAGTGTCTAAAAAGTTATAAACTTCAGCTACTGGAATAGGGTAGTCTGTGCATTAAGCATTTGGCACTGAGTTTTCCTATATAACAGAGCTCGATGAAAGAGCATCCGGGGTCCCACACTATCTCATCGCCTGGGAGAGGATTGGAGTTCTGGTTGGTTAAATACCCCAGAATTCCTACCTCTCTTAATGGCTTTGAAGTATGGTGTAGTGGATACAGCATGCAACTGCCACCTTGTTGGCCAGTGTTCGAGTCCCCTGGTGGGATGAGTGTCTAAAAAGTTATAAACTTCAGCTACTGGAATAGGGTAGTCTGTGCATTAAGCATTTGGCACAGAGTTTTCCCATATAACAGGGCTCGATGAAAGAGCACCCGGGGTCCCACACTATCTCATCGCCTGGGAGAGGATAGGAATTCTGGTTGGTTAAATACCCCAGAATTCCTACCTCTCTTAATGGCTTTGAAGTATGGTGTAGTGGATACAGCATGCAACTGCCACCTTGTTGGCCAGTGTTCGAGTCCCCTGGTGGGATGAGTGTCTAAAAAGTTATAAACTTCAGCTACTGGAATAGGGTAGTCTGCATTAAGCATTTGGCACTGAGTTTTCCCATATAACAGGGCTCGATGAAAGAGCATATGGGGTCCCACACTATCTCATCGCCTGGGAGAGGATTGGAGTTCTGGTTGGTTAAATACCCCAGAATTCATACATCTCTTAATGGCTTTGAAGTACTGTATGGTGTAGTGGATACAGCATTCAACTGCCACCTTGTTGGCCAGTGTTCGAGTCCCCTGGTGCGATGAGTGTCTAAAAAGTTATAAACTTCAGCTACTGGAATAGGGTAGTCTGTGCATTAAGCATTTGGCACTGAGTTTTCCCATATAACAGGGTTTGATGAAAGAGCATCCAGGGTCCCATACTATCTCATCGCCTGGGAGAGGATTGGGGTTCTGGTTGGTTAAATACCCCAGAATTCCTACCTCTCTTTATGGCTTTGAAGTATGGTGTAGTGGATACAGCATGCAACTGCCACCTTGTTGGCCAGTGTTCGAGTCCCCTGGTGGGATGAGTGTCTAAAAAGTTATAAACTTCAGCTACTGGAATAGGGTAGTCTGTGCATTAAGCATTTGGCACTGAGTTTTCCCATATAACAGGGCTCGCTGAAAGAGCATCCGGGGTCCCACACTATCTCATCGCCTGGGAGAGGATTGGAGTTCTGGTTGGTTAAATACCCCAGAATTCCTACCTCTCTTAATGGCTTTGAAGTATGGTGTAGTGGATACAGCATGCAACTGCCACCTTGTTGGCCAGTGTTCGAGTCCCCTGGTGGGATGAGTGTCTAAAAAGTTATAAACTTCAGCTACTGGAATAGGGTAGTCTGTGCATTAAGCATTTGGCACTGAGTTTTCCCATATAACAGGGCTCGATGAAAGAGCATCCGGGGTCCCACACGATCTCATCGCCTGGGAGAGGATTGGAGTTCTGGTTGGTTAAATACCCCAGAAATCCTACCTCTCTTAATGGCTTTGAAGTATGGTGTAGTGGATACAGCATGCAACTGCCACCTTGTTGGCCAGTGTTCGAGTCCCCTGGTGGGATGAGTGTCTAAAAAGTTATAAACCTCAGCTACTGGAATAGGGTAGTCTGCATTAAGCATTTGGCACTGAGTTTTCCCATATAACAGGGCTCGATGAAAGAGCATCCGGGGTCCTATACTATCTCATCACCTGGGAGAGGATTGGAGTTCTGGTTGGTTAAATACCCCAGAATTCCTACCTCTCTTAGTGGCTTTGAAGTATGGTGTAGAGGATACAGCATGCAACTGCCACCTTGTTAACCAGTGTTCGAGTCCCCTGGTGGGATGAGTGTCTAAAAAGTTATAAACTTCAGCTACTGGAATAGGGTAGTCTGTGCATTAAGCATTTGGCACTGAGTTTTCCTATATAACAGAGCTCGATGAAAGAGCATCCGGGGTCCCACACTATCTCATCGCCTGGGAGAGGATTGGAGTTCTGGTTGGTTAAATACCCCAGAATTCCTACCTCTCTTAATGGCTTTGAAGTATGGTGTAGTGGATACAGCATGCAACTGCCACCTTGTTGGCCAGTGTTCGAGTCCCCTGGTGGGATGAGTGTCTAAAAAGTTATAAACTTCAGCTACTGGAATAGGGTAGTCTGTGCATTAAGCATTTGGCACAGAGTTTTCCCATATAACAGGGCTCGATGAAAGAGCACCCGTGGTCCCACACTATCTCATCGCCTGGGAGAGGATAGGAGTTCTGGTTGGTTAAATACCCCAGAATTCCTACCTCTCTTAATGGCTTTGAAGTATGGTGTAGTGGATACAGCATGCAACTGCCACCTTGTTGGCCAGTGTTCGAGTCCCCTGTTGGGATGAGTGTCTAAAAAGTTATAAACTTCAGCTACTGGAATAGGGTAGTCTGCATTAAGCATTTGGCACTGAGTTTTCCCATATAACAGGGCTCGATGAAAGAGCATATGGGGTCCCACACTATCTCATCGCCTGGGAGAGGATTGGAGTTCTGGTTGGTTAAATACCAAAGAATTCATACATCTCTTAATGGCTTTGAAGTACTGTATGGTGTAGTGGATACAGCATGCAACTGCCACCTTGTTGGCCAGTGTTCGAGTCCCCTGGTGCGATGAGTGTCTAAAAAGTTATAAACTTCAGCTACTGGAATAGGGTAGTCTGTGCATTAAGCATTTGGCACTGAGTTTTCCCATATAACAGGGTTTGATGAAAGAGCATCCGGGGTCCCATACTATCTCATCGCCTGGGAGAGGATTTGGGTTCTGGTTGGTTAAATACCCCAGAATTCCTACCTCTCTTAATGGCTTTGAAGTATGGTGTAGTGGATACAGCATGCAACTGCCACCTTGTTGGCCAGTGTTCGAGTCCCCTGGTGGGATGAGTGTCTAAAAAGTTATAAACTTCAGCTACTGGAATAGGGTAGTCTGTGCATTAAGCATTTGGCACTGAGTTTTCCCATATAACAGGGCTCGATGAAAGAGCATCCGGGGTCCCACACTATCTCATCGCCTGGGAGAGGATTGGAGTTCAGGTTGGTTAAATACCCCAGAATTCCTACCTCTCTTAATGGCTTTGAAGTATGGTGTAGTGGATAGAGCATGCAACTGCCACCTTGTTGGCCAGTGTTCGAGTCCCCTGGTGGGATGAGTGTCTAAAAAGTTATAAACCTCAGCTACTGCAATAGGGTAATCTGCATTAAGCATTTGGCACTGAGTTTTCCCATATAACAGGGCTCGATGAAAGAGCATCCGGGGTCCTATACTATCTCATCGCCTGGGAAAGGATTGGAGTTCTGGTTGGTTAAATACCCCAGAATTCCTACATCTCTTAATGGCTTTGAAGTATGGTGTAGTGGATACAGCATGCAACTGCCACCTTGTTGGCCAGTGTTCGAGTCCCCTGGTGGGATGAGTGTCTAAAAAGTTATAAACTTCAGCTACTGGAATAGGGTAGTCTGTGCATTAAGCATTTGGCACTGAGTTTTCCCATATAACAGGGCTCGATGAAAGAGCATCCGGGGTCCCACACTATCTCATCGCCTGGGAGAGGATTGGAGTTCTGGTTGGTTAGATACCCCAGAATTCCTACCTCTCTTAATAGCTTTGAAGTATGGTGTAGTGGATACAGCAGGCAACTGCCACCTTGCTGGCCAGTGTTCGAGTCCCCTGGTGGGATGAGTGTCTAAAAAGTTATAAACTTCAGCTACTGGAATAGGGTAGTCTCCATTAAGCATTTGGCACTGAGTTTTCCCATATAACAGGGCTCGATGAAAGAGCATCCGGGGTCCCACACTATCTCATCGCCTGGGAGAGGATTGGAGTTCTGGTTGGTTAAATACCCCAGAATTCCTACCTCTCTTAATGGCTTTGAAGTATGGTGTAGTGGATACAGCATGCAACTGCCACCTTGTTGGCCAGTGTTCGAGTCCCCTGGTGGGAAGAGTGTCTAAAAAGTTATAAACTTCAGCTACTGAAATAGGGTAGTCTGTGCATTAAGCATTTGGCACTGAGTTTTCCCATATAACAGGGCTCGATGAAAGAGCATCCGGGGTCCCACACTATCTCATCGCCTGGGAGAGGATTGGAATTCTGGTTGGTTAAATACCCCAGACTTCCTACCTCTCTTAATGCCTTTGAAGTATGGTGTAGTGGATACAGCATGCAACTGCCACCTTGTTGGCCAGTGTTCGAGTCCTCTGGTGGGATGAGTGTCTAAAAAGTTATAAACTTCAGCTACTGGAATAGGGTAGTCTGTGCATTAAGCATTTGGCACTGAGTTTTCCCGTATAACAGGGCTCGATGAAAGAGCATCCAGGGTCCCACACTATCTCATCGCCTGGGAGAGGATTGGAGTTCTGGTTGGTTAAATACCCCAGACTTCCTACCTCTCTTAATGGCTTTGAAGTATAGTGTAGTGGACACAGCATGCAACTGCCACGTTGTTGGCCAGTGTTCGAGTCCCCTGGTGGGATGAGTGTCTAAAAAGTTATAAACTTCAGCTACTGGAATAGGGTAGTCTGTGCATTAAGCATTTGGCACTGAGTTTTCCCATATAACAGGGCTCGATGAAAGAGCATCCGGGGTCCCACACTATCTCATCGCCTGGGAGAGGATTGGAGTTCTGGTTGGTTAAATACCCCAGAATTCCTACCTCTCTTAATGGCTTTGAAGTATGGTGTAGTGGATACAGCAGTGCAACTGCCACCTTGTTGGCCAGTGTTCGAGTCCCCTGGTGGGATGAGTGTCTAAAAAGTTATAAACTTCAGCTACTGGAATAGGGTAGTCTGTGCATTAAGCATTTGGCACTGAGTTTTCCCTATATAACAGGGCTCGATGAAAGAGCATCCGGGGTCCCACACTATCTCATCGCCTGGGAGAGGATTGGAGTTCTGGTTGGTTAAATACCCCAGAATTCCTACCTCTCTTAATGGCTTTGAAGTATGGTGTAGTGGATACAGCATGCAACTGCCACCTTGTTGGCCAGTGTTCGAGTCCCCTGGTGGGATGAGTGTCTAAAAAGTTATAAACTTCAGCTACTGGAATAGGGTAGTCTGTGCATTAAGCATTTGGCACTGAGTTTTCCCATATAACAGGGCTCGATGAAAGAGCATCCGGGGTCCCACACTATCTCATCGCCTGGGAGAGGATTGGAGTTCTGGTTGGTTAAATACCCCAGAATTCCTACCTCTCTTAATGGCTTTGAAGTATGGTGTAGTGGATACAGCATGCAACTGCCACCTTGTTGGCCAGTGTTCGAGTCCCCTGGTGGGATGAGTGTCTAAAAAGTTATAAACTTCAGCTACTGGAATAGGGTAGTCTGTGCATTAAGCATTTGGCACTGAGTTTTCCCATATAACAGGGCTCGATGAAAGAGCATCCGGGGTCCCACACGATCTCATCGCCTGGGAGAGGATTGGAGTTCTGGTTGGTTAAATACCCCAGAAATCCTACCTCTCTTAATGGCTTTGAAGTATGGTGTAGTGGATACAGCATGCAACTGCCACCTTGTTGGCCAGTGTTCGAGTCCCCTGGTGGGATGAGTGTCTAAAAAGTTATAAACCTCAGCTACTGGAATAGGGTAGTCTGCATTAAGCATTTGGCACTGAGTTTTCCCATATAACAGGGCTCGATGAAAGAGCATCCGGGGTCCTATACTATCTCATCACCTGGGAGAGGATTGGAGTTCTGGTTGGTTAAATACCCCAGAATTCCTACCTCTCTTAGTGGCTTTGAAGTATGGTGTAGAGGATACAGCATGCAACTGCCACCTTGTTGGCCAGTGTTCGAGTCCCCTGGTGGGATGAGTGTCTAAAAAGTTATAAACTTCAGCTACTGGAATAGGGTAGTCTGTGCATTAAGCATTTGGCACTGAGTTTTCCTATATAACAGAGCTCGATGAAAGAGCATCCGGGGTCCCACACTATCTCATCGCCTGGGAGAGGATTGGAGTTCTGGTTGGTTAAATACCCCAGAATTCCTACCTCTCTTAATGGCTTTGAAGTATGGTGTAGTGGATACAGCATGCAACTGCCACCTTGTTGGCCAGTGTTCGAGTCCCCTGGTGGGATGAGTGTCTAAAAAGTTATAAACTTCAGCTACTGGAATAGGGTAGTCTGTGCATTAAGCATTTGGCACAGAGTTTTCCCATATAACAGGGCTCGATGAAAGAGCACCCGGGGTCCCACACTATCTCATCGCCTGGGAGAGGATAGGAATTCTGGTTGGTTAAATACCCCAGAATTCCTACCTCTCTTAATGGCTTTGAAGTATGGTGTAGTGGATACAGCATGCAACTGCCACCTTGTTGGCCAGTGTTCGAGTCCCCTGGTGGGATGAGTGTCTAAAAAGTTATAAACTTCAGCTACTGGAATAGGGTAGTCTGCATTAAGCATTTGGCACTGAGTTTTCCCATATAACAGGGCTCGATGAAAGAGCATATGGGGTCCCACACTATCTCATCGCCTGGGAGAGGATTGGAGTTCTGGTTGGTTAAATACCCCAGAATTCATACATCTCTTAATGGCTTTGAAGTACTGTATGGTGTAGTGGATACAGCATTCAACTGCCACCTTGTTGGCCAGTGTTCGAGTCCCCTGGTGCGATGAGTGTCTAAAAAGTTATAAACTTCAGCTACTGGAATAGGGTAGTCTGTGCATTAAGCATTTGGCACTGAGTTTTCCCATATAACAGGGTTGATGAAAGAGCATCCAGGGTCCCATACTATCTCATCGCCTGGGAGAGGATTGGGGTTCTGGTTGGTTAAATACCCCAGAATTCCTACCTCTCTTTATGGCTTTGAAGTATGGTGTAGTGGATACAGCATGCAACTGCCACCTTGTTGGCCAGTGTTCGAGTCCCCTGGTGGGATGAGTGTCTAAAAAGTTATAAACTTCAGCTACTGGAATAGGGTAGTCTGTGCATTAAGCATTTGGCACTGAGTTTTCCCATATAACAGGGCTCGCTGAAAGAGCATCCGGGGTCCCACACTATCTCATCGCCTGGGAGAGGATTGGAGTTCTGGTTGGTTAAATACCCCAGAATTCCTACCTCTCTTAATGGCTTTGAAGTATGGTGTAGTGGATACAGCATGCAACTGCCACCTTGTTGGCCAGTGTTCGAGTCCCCTGGTGGGATGAGTGTCTAAAAAGTTATAAACTTCAGCTACTGGAATAGGGTAGTCTGTGCATTAAGCATTTGGCACTGAGTTTTCCCATATAACAGGGCTCGATGAAAGAGCATCCGGGGTCCCACACGATCTCATCGCCTGGGAGAGGATTGGAGTTCTGGTTGGTTAAATACCCCAGAAATCCTACCTCTCTTAATGGCTTTGAAGTATGGTGTAGTGGATACAGCATGCAACTGCCACCTTGTTGGCCAGTGTTCGAGTCCCCTGGTGGGATGAGTGTCTAAAAAGTTATAAACCTCAGCTACTGGAATAGGGTAGTCTGCATTAAGCATTTGGCACTGAGTTTTCCCATATAACAGGGCTCGATGAAAGAGCATCCGGGGTCCTATACTATCTCATCACCTGGGAGAGGATTGGAGTTCTGGTTGGTTAAATACCCCAGAATTCCTACCTCTCTTAGTGGCTTTGAAGTATGGTGTAGAGGATACAGCATGCAACTGCCACCTTGTTAGGCCAGTGTTCGAGTCCCCTGGTGGGATGAGTGTCTAAAAAGTTATAAACTTCAGCTACTGGAATAGGGTAGTCTGTGCATTAAGCATTTGGCACTGAGTTTTCCTATATAACAGAGCTCGATGAAAGAGCATCCGGGGTCCCACACTATCTCATCGCCTGGGAGAGGATTGGAGTTCTGGTTGGTTAAATACCCCAGAATTCCTACCTCTCTTAATGGCTTTGAAGTATGGTGTAGTGGATACAGCATGCAACTGCCACCTTGTTGGCCAGTGTTCGAGTCCCCTGGTGGGATGAGTGTCTAAAAAGTTATAAACTTCAGCTACTGGAATAGGGTAGTCTGTGCATTAAGCATTTGGCACAGAGTTTTCCCATATAACAGGGCTCGATGAAAGAGCACCCGGGGTCCCACACTATCTCATCGCCTGGGAGAGGATAGGAGTTCTGGTTGGTTAAATACCCCAGAATTCCTACCTCTCTTAATGGCTTTGAAGTATGGTGTAGTGGATACAGCATGCAACTGCCACCTTGTTGGCCAGTGTTCGAGTCCCCTGGTGGGATGAGTGTCTAAAAAGTTATAAACTTCAGCTACTGGAATAGGGTAGTCTGCATTAAGCATTTGGCACTGAGTTTTCCCATATAACAGGGCTCGATGAAAGAGCATATGGGGTCCCACACTATCTCATCGCCTGGGAGAGGATTGGAGTTCTGGTTGGTTAAATACCCTAGAATTCATACATCTCTTAATGGCTTTGAAGTACTGTATGGTGTAGTGGATACAGCATGCAACTGCCACCTTGTTGGCCAGTGTTCGAGTCCCCTGGTGCGATGAGTGTCTAAAAAGTTATAAACTTCAGCTACTGGAATAGGGTAGTCTGTGCATTAAGCATTTGGCACTGAGTTTTCCCATATAACAGGGTTGATGAAAGAGCATCCGGGGTCCCATACTATCTCATCGCCTGGGAGAGGATTGGGGTTCTGGTTGGTTAAATACCCCAGAATTCCTACCTCTCTTAATGGCTTTGAAGTATGGTGTAGTGGATACAGCATGCAACTGCCACCTTGTTGG
>NW_027190813.1:0-25657 GCF_040958095.1 Procambarus clarkii
TTTTCGGCCGTTAGCGGCAAAAATCGCCCGATTTTTGGCCGCTAGCGGCGAAAATAGCCCCTTTTTTCGCCGCTAGCGGCAAAAATCGGTCGATTTTTGGCAGGTAGCGGCGAAATTCGCGCGATTTTTGCCCGCCAGCTGCAAAAATCGCATGGTTTCTGGCCGCTAGAGGCGAACATTGCGCGGTTTTTGGCCGGTAGCGGCAAAAATCGCGCTATTTTTGCCCGCCAGCTGCAAAAATCGCATAGTTTCTGGCCGCTAGCGGCGAAAATCGCGCGATTTTTGGCCGCTAGGCCGGCGGAAATTCGCACGATTTTTTGGCGGCTAGCGGCGAAATTTGCACGATTTTTGGCCGATAGCGGCGAAAATAGCCCCTTTATTGGCCCGACTAAGCGGCGAAAATCGGTCGATTTTTTGGCAGGTAGCCGGCGAAATTCGCGCGATTTTGCCCGCCAGCTGCAAAAATCGCTATGGTTTCTGGCCGCTAGCGTCGAAAATAGCGCGATTTTCGGCCGTTAGCGGCAAAAATCGCCCGATTTTTGGCCGCTACCGGCGAAAATCGCACGGTTTTTGGCCGCTATCGGCGAAAATCGCGCTATTTTCGGCCGGTAGCGGCGAAAATCGCGATTTTTGCCCGCCAGCTGCAAAAATCGCATGGTTTTTGGCCGCTAGATGCGAAAATTGCGCGATTTTTGGCCGGTAGAAGCGAAAATCGTGTTATTTTTGCCCGCCAGCTGCAAAAATCGCATAGTTTCTGGCCGCTAGCGGAGAAAATCGCGCGATTTTGGGCCGCTAGCGGCGAAAACTCGCACGATTTTTGGCCGCTAGCGGCAAAAATCGCCCCGTTTTTGGCCGCTAGCGGCGAAAAATAGCCCCTTTTTGGCCGCTAGCGGCGAAAATCAGTCGATTTTTGGCAAGTAGCGGCGAAATTCGCGCGATTTCTGCCCGCCAGCTGCAAAAATCGCATGATTTTTGGCCGCTAGCGTCGAAAATAGCGCGGTTTTCGGCCGTTAGCGGCAAAAAATCGCCCGATTTTTGGCCGCTAGCGGCGAAAATCGCACGGTTTTTGGCCGCTAGCGGCAAAAATCGCGCTATTTTTGGCCGGTAGCGGCGAAAATCGCGATTTTTGCCAGCCAGCTGCGAAAATCGCCTGGTTTTTGGCCGCTAGCGGCGAAAATCGCAAGGTTTTTGGCCGGTAGCGGCGAAAATCGCGCTATTTTTGCCCGTCAGCTGCAAAAATCGCATAGTTTCTGGCCGCTAGCGGCGAAAATCGCGCGATTTTTGGCCGCTAGCGGCGGAATTCGCACGATTTTTGGCGGCTAGCGGCGAAATTTGCACGATTTTTGGCCGCTAGCGGCGAAAATCGCCCCATTTTTGGCCGTTAGCGGCTAAAATAGACCCTTTTTTGGCCGCTAGCGGGAAAAATGGGTCGATTTTTGGCAGGTAGTGGCGAAATTCGCGCGATTTTTGCCCGCCAGCTTCAAAAATCGCATGGTTTCTGGCCGCTAGCGTCGAAAATAGCGCGGTTTTTGGCCGCTAGCGGCAAAATTCGCACGATTTTTGGCCGCCAGCGGCGAAATTTGCACGATTTTTGGCCGCTAGCCGCAAAAATCGCTTCGTTTTTGGCCGCTAGCGGCGAAAATAGCCCCTTTTTTGGCCGCTAGCGGCGAAAATCGGTCGATTTTTGGCAGGTAGCGGCGAAATTCGCGCGATTTCTGCCCGCCAGCTGCAAAAAATCGCATTGTTTTTGGCCGCTAGCGTCGAAAGTAGCGCGGTTTTCGGCCGTTAGCGGCAAAAAATCGCCCGATTTTTAGCAGCTAGAGGCGAAAATCGCACGGTTTTTGGCCGCTAGCGGCGAAAATCGCGCTATTTTTGGCCGGTAGCGGCGAGAATCGCGATTTTTGCCCACCAGCAGCGAAAATCGCATGGTTTTTGGCTGCTAACGGCGAAAATCGCGCCGTTTTTGGCCAGTATCGGCGAAAATCGCGCTATTTTTGCCCGCCAAGCTGCAAAAATCGCAAAGTTTCTGGCCGCTTCGCGGCGAAAATCGGTCGATTTTTGGCACGTAGCTGCAAAAATCGCGCGATTTTCGCCGCTAGCGGCGAAATTCGCACGATTTTTGGCCGCTAGCGGCAAAATTTGCACGATTTTTGGCCGCTAGCGGCAAAAATCGCCCCGTTTTTGGCCGCTAGGGGCGAAAATAGCCCCTTTTTTGGCCGCTAGCGGCGAAAATCGGTCGATTTTTGGCAAGTAGCGGCGAAATTCGTGCCCGCCAGCTGCAAAAATCGCATGGTTTTTGGCCGCAGGCGTCGAAAATAGCGCGGTTTTCGGCCGTTAGCGGCAAAAATCGCCCGATTTTTGGCCGCTAGCGGCGAAAATAGCCCCTTTTTTCGCCGCTAGCGGCAAAAATCGGTCGATTTTTGGCAGGTAGCGGCGAAATTCGCGCGATTTTTGCCCGCCAGCTGCAAAAATCGCATTGTTTTTGGCCGCTAGTGGCGAAAATCGCGCTATTTTTGGCCGCTAGCGGCGTAAATCACGCGGTTTTTGGCCGGTAGCGGCGAAAATCGCGCTATTTTTGCCCGCCAGCTGCAAAAATCGCATAGTTTTCTGGCCGCTAGCGGCGAAAATCGCGCGATTTTTGGCCGCTAGCGGCGGAATTCGCACGATTTTTAGCCGCCAGCGGCGAAATTTGCACGATTTTTGGCCGCTTGCGGCGAAAATAGCCCCTTTTTTGGCCGCTAGCGACGAAAATCAGTCGATTTTTGGCAGGTAGCGGCGAAATTCGCGCGATTTCTGCCCGCCAGCTGCAAAAATCGCATTGTTTTTGGCCGCTAGCGTCGAAAATAGCGCAGTTTTCGGCCGTTAGCGGCAAAAATCGCCCGATTTTTGGCCGCTAGAGGCGAAAATCGCACGGTTTTTGGCCGCTAGCGGCGAAAATCGCGATTTTTGCCCGCCAGCTGCGAAAATCGCATGGTTTTTGGCTGCTAGCGGCGAAAATTGCGCTGTTTTTGGCCAGTAGCGGCGAAAATCGCGCTATTTTTGACCGGTAGCGGCGAAAATCGCGATTTTTGCCCGCCAGCTGCGAAAATCGCATAGTTTTTGGCCGCTAGCGGCGAAAATCGCGCGGTTTTTTGCCGGTAGCGGCAAAAATCGCGCTATTTTTGGCCGGTAGCGGCGAAAATCGCGATTTTTGCCCGCCAGCTGCGAAAATCGCATGGTTTTTGCGCAAAATAGCGCGGTATTCGGCCGTTAGCAGCGAAAATCGCACGGTTTTTGGCCGCTAGTGGCGAAAATCGCGCTATTTTTGGCCGGTAGCGGCGAAAATCGCGATTTTTGCCCGCCAGCTGCGAAAATCGCATAGTTTTTGGCCGCTAGCGGCGAAAATCACGCGGTTTTTGGCCGGTAGCGGCGAAAATAGCGCTATTTTTGCCCGCCAGCTGCAAAAATCGCCTAGTTTCTGGCCGCTAGCGGCGAAAATCGGTCGATTTTTGGCAGGTAGCGGCAAAATTCGCGCGATTTCTGCCCGCCAGCTGCAAAAATCGCATGGTTTTTGGCCGCTAGCGGCGAAAATCGCACGGTTTTTGGCCGCTAGCGGCGAAAATCGCGCTATTTTTGGCCGCTAGCGGCGAAAATCGCAATTTTTGCCCGCCAGCTGAAAAAATCGCATGGTTTTTGGCCGCTTGCGGCGAAAATAGCCCCTTTTTTGGCCGCTAGCGGCAAAATTCGGTCGATTTTTGGCAGGTAACGGCGAAATTCGCGCGATTTTTACCCGCCAGCTGCAAAAATCGCATGGTTTCTGGCCGCTAGCGTCGAAAATAGCGCGGTTTTCGGCCGTTAGCAGCAAAAATCGCCCGATTTTTGGCTGCTAGCGGCGAAAATCGCACGGTTTTTGGCCGGTAGCGGCGAAAATCGCGATTTTTGCCTGCCAGCTGCGAAAATCGCATGGTTTTTGGCCGCTAGAGGCGAAAATTGCGCAGTTTTTGGCCGGTAGCGGCGAAAATCGCGCTATTTTTGCCCGCCAGCTGCAAAAATCGCATAGTTTCTGGCCGCTAGCGGCGAAAATCGCGCGATTTTTGGCCGCTAGCGGCAAAATTCGCACGATTTTTGGCCGCCAGCGGCGAAATTTGCACGATTTTTGGCCGCTAGCGGCGAAAATAGCCCCTTTTTTGGCCGCTAGCGGCGAAAATCGGTCGATTTTTGGAAGGTAGCGGCGAAATTCGCGCGATTTCTGCCCGCCAGCTGCAAAAATCGCATTGTTTTTGGCCGCTAGCGTCGAAAATAGCGCGGTTTTCGGTCGTTAGCGGCAAAAATCGCCCGATTTTTGGCCGCTAGAGGCGAAAATCGCACGGTTTTTGGCCGCTAGCGGCGAAAATCGCGCTATTTTTGGCCGGTAGCGACGAAAATCACGATTTTTGCCCGCCAGCTGCGAAAATCGCATGGTTTTTGGCCGCTAACGGCGAAAATCGCGCGGTTTTTGGCCAGTAGCGGCGAAAATCGCGCTATTTTTGCCCGCCAGCTGCAAAAATCGCATAGTTTCTGGCCGCTAGCGGCGAAAATCGGTCGATTTTTGGCAGGTAGCGGCGAAATTCGCGCGATTTCTGCCCGCCAGCTGCAAAAATCGCATGGTTTTTTGCCGCTAGCGGCGAAAATCGCACGGTTTTTGGCCGCTAGCGGCGAAAATCGCGCTATTTTTGTCCGGTAGCGGCGAAAATCGCGATTTTTGCCCGCCAGCTGCGAAATCGCATAGTTTCTGGCCGCTAGCGGCGAAAATCGCGCGATTTTTGGCCGCTAGCGGCGAAATTCGCACGATTTTTGGCGGCTAGCAGCGAAATTTGCACGATTTTTGGCCGCTAGCGGCGAAAATCGCCCCATTTTTGGCCGTTAGCGGCGAAAATAGCCCCTTTTTTCGCCGCTAGCGGCAAAAATCGGTCGATTTTTGGCAGGTAGCGGCGAAATTCGCGCGATTTTTGCCCGCCAGCTGCAAAAATCGCATGGTTTCTGGCCGCTAGCGTCGAAAACAGCGCGATTTTCGGCCGTTAGCGGCAAAAATCGCCCGATTTTTGGCCGCTACCGGCGAAAATCGCACGGTTTTTGGCCGCTATCGGCGAAAATCGCGCTATTTTCGGCCGGTAGCGTCGAAAATCGCGATTTTTGCCCGCCAGCTGCAAAAATCGCATGGTTTTTGGCCGCTAGATGCGAAAATTGCGAGGTTTTTGGCCGGTAGCAGCGAAAATCGTGTTATTTTTGCCCGCCAGCTGCAAAAATCGCATAGTTTCTGGCCGCTAGCGGCGAAAATCGCGCGATTTTTGGCCGCTAGCGGCGAAATTCGCACGATTTTTGGCCGCTAGCGGCGAAATTTGCACGATTTTTGGCCGCTAGCGGCAAAAATCGCCCCGTTTTTGGCCGCTAGGGGCGAAAATAGCCCCTTTTTTGGCCGCTAGCGGCGAAAATCGGTCGATTTTTGGCAAGTAGCGGCGAAATTGGCGCCCGCCAGCTGCAAAAATCGCATGGTTTTTGGCCGCAGGCGTCGAAAATAGCGCGGTTTTCGGCCGTTAGCGGCAAAAATCGCCCGATTTTTGGCCGCTAGCGGCGAAAATAGCCCCTTTTTTCGCCGCTAGCGGCAAAAATCGGTCGATTTTTGGCAGGTAGCGGCGAAATTCGCGCGATTTTTGCCCGCCAGCTGCAAAAATCGCATGGTTTCTGGCCGCTAGAGGCGAAAATTGCGCGGTTTTTGGCCGGTAGCGGCAAAAATCGCGCTATTTTTGCCCGCCAGCTGCAAAAATCGCATAGTTTCTGGCCGCTAGCGGCGAAAATCGCGCGATTTTTGGCCGCTAGCGGCGGAATTCGCACGATTTTTGGCGGCTAGCGGCGAAATTTGCACGATTTTTGGCCGCAAGCGGCGAAAATAGCCCCTTTATTGGCCGCTAGCGGCGAAAATCGGTCGATTTTTGGCAGGTAGCGGCGAAATTCGCGCGATTTCTGCCCGCCAGCTGCAAAAATCGCATTGTTTTTGGCCGCTAGCGTCGAAAATAGCGCGGTTTTCGGCCGTTAGCGGCAAAAATCGCCCGATTTTTGGCCGCTAGAGGCGAAAATCGCACGGTTTTTGGCCGCTAGCGGCGAAAATCGCGATTTTTGCCTGCCAGCTGCGAAAATCGCATGGTTTTTGGCCGCTAGAGGCGAAAATTGCGCAGTTTTTGGCCGGTAGCGGCGAAAATCGCGCTATTTTTGCCCGCCAGCTGCAAAAATCGCATAGTTTCTGGCCGCTAGCGGCGAAAATCGCGCGATTTTTGGCCGCTAGCGGCAAAATTCGCACGATTTTTGGCCGCCAGCGGCGAAATTTGCACGATTTTTGGCCGCTAGCGGCGAAAATAGCCCCTTTTTTGGCCGCTAGCGGCGAAAATCGGTCGATTTTTGGAAGGTAGCGGCGAAATTCGCGCGATTTCTGCCCGCCAGCTGCAAAAATCGCATTGTTTTTGGCCGCTAGCGTCGAAAATAGCGCGGTTTTCGGTCGTTAGCGGCAAAAATCGCCCGATTTTTGGCCGCTAGAGGCGAAAATCGCACGGTTTTTGGCCGCTAGCGGCGAAAATCGTGCTATTTTTGGCCGGTAGCGACGAAAATCACGATTTTTGCCCGCCAGCTGCGAAAATCGCATGGTTTTTGGCCGCTAACGGCGAAAATCGCGCGGTTTTTGGCCAGTAGCGGCGAAAATCGCGCTATTTTTGCCCGCCAGCTGCAAAAATCGCATAGTTTCTGGCCGCTAGCGGCGAAAATCGGTCGATTTTTGGCAGGTAGCGGCGAAATTCGCGCGATTTCTGCCCGCCAGCTGCAAAAATCGCATGGTTTTTGGCCGCTAGCGGCGAAAATCGCACGGTTTTTGGCCGCTAGCGGCGAAAATCGCGCTATTTTTGTCCGGTAGCGGCGAAAATCGCGATTTTTGCCCGCCAGCTGCGAAAATCGCATAGTTTCTGGCCGCTAGCGGCGAAAATCGCGCGATTTTTGGCCGCTAGCGGCGAAATTCGCACGATTTTTGGCGGCTAGCAGCGAAATTTGCACGATTTTTGGCCGCTAGCGGCGAAAATCGCCCCATTTTTGGCCGTTAGCGGCGAAAATAGCCCCTTTTTTCGCCGCTAGCGGCAAAAATCGGTCGATTTTTGGCAGGTAGCGGCGAAATTCGCGCGATTTTTGCCCGCCAGCTGCAAAAATCGCATGGTTTCTGGCCGCTAGCGTCGAAAACAGCGCGATTTTCGGCCGTTAGCGGCAAAAATCGCCCGATTTTTGGCCGCTACCGGCGAAAATCGCACGGTTTTTGGCCGCTATCGGCGAAAATCGCGCTATTTTCGGCCGGTAGCGTCGAAAATCGCGATTTTTGCCCGCTAGCTGCAAAAATCGCATGGTTTTTGGCCGCTAGATGCGAAAATTGCGAGGTTTTTGGCCGGTAGCAGCGAAAATCGTGTTATTTTTGCCCGCCAGCTGCAAAAATCGCATAGTTTCTGGCCGCTAGCGGCGAAAATCGCGCGATTTTTGGCCGCTAGCGGCGAAATTCGCACGATTTTTGGCCGCTAGCGGCGAAATTTGCACGATTTTTGGCCGCTAGCGGCAAAAATCGCCCCGTTTTTGGCCGCTAGGGGCGAAAATAGCCCCTTTTTTGGCCGCTAGCGGCGAAAATCGGTCGATTTTTGGCAAGTAGCGGCGAAATTGGCGCCCGCCAGCTGCAAAAATCGCATGGTTTTTGGCCGCAGGCGTCGAAAATAGCGCGGTTTTCGGCCGTTAGCGGAAAAAATCGCCCGATTTTTGGCCGCTAGCGGCGAAAATAGCCCCTTTTTTCGCCGCTAGCGGCAAAAATCGGTCGATTTTTGGCAGGTAGCGGCGAAATTCGCGCGATTTTTGCCCGCCAGCTGCAAAAATCGCATG
This sequence comes from Procambarus clarkii, assembly GCF_040958095.1. Lineage (NCBI taxonomy): Eukaryota > Metazoa > Arthropoda > Malacostraca > Decapoda > Cambaridae > Procambarus > Procambarus clarkii. The sequence goes on from NW_027190813.1 coordinate 7,912, forward strand.
GTTTCTGGCCGCTAGAAGCGAAAATTGCGCGGTTTTTAGCCGGTAGCGGCAAAAATCGCGCTATTTTTGCCCGCCAGCTGCAAAAATCGCATAGTTTCTGGCCGCTAGCGGCGAAAATCGCGCGATTTTTGGCCGCTAGCGGCGGAATTCGCACGATTTTTGGCGGCTAGCGGCGAAATTTGCACGATTTTTGGCCGCTAGCGGCGAAAATAGCCCCTCTATTGGCCGCTAGCGGCGAAAATCGGTCGATTTTTGGCAGGTAGCGGCGAAATTCGCGCGATTTCTGCCCGCCAGCTGCAAAAATCGCATTGTTTTTGGCCGCTAGCGTCGAAAATAGCGCGGTTTTCGGCCGTTAGCGGCAAAAATCGCCCGATTTTTGGCCGCTAGAGGCGAAAATCGCACGGTTTTTGGCCGCTAGCGGCGAAAATCGCGATTTTTGCCCGCCAGCTGCGAAAATCGCATGGTTTTTGGCCGCTAGTGGCGAAAATTGCGCTGTTTTTGGCCAGTAGCGGCGAAAATCGCGCTATTTTTGACCGGTAGCGGCGAAAATCGCGATTTGTGCCCGCCAGCTGCGAAAATCGCATATTTTTTGGCCGCTAGCGGCAAAAATCGCGCGGTTTTTGGCCGGTAGCGGCAAAAATCGCGCTATTTTTGGCCGGTAGCGGCGAAAATCGCGATTTTTGCCCGCCAGCTGCGAAAATCGCATAGTTTTTGGCCGCTAGCGGCAAAAATCGCGCGGTTTTTGGCCGGTAGCGGCAAAAATCGCGCTGTTTTTGGCCAGTAGCGGCGAAAATCGCGCTATTTTTGACCGGTAGCGGCGAAAATCGCGATTTGTGCCCGCCAGCTGCGAAAATCGCATAGTTTTTGGCCGGTAGCGGCGAAAATCGCGATTTTTGCCCGCCAGCTGCGAAAATCGCATGGTTTTTGCGCAAAATAGCGCGGTATTCGGCCGTTAGCAGCAAAAATCGCACGGTTTTTGGCCGCTAGTGGCGAAAATCGCGCTATTTATGGCCGGTAGCGGCGAAAATCGCGATTTTTGCCCGCCAGCTGCGAAAATCGCATAGTTTTTGGCCGCTAGCGGCGTAAATCATGCGGTTTTTGGCCGGTAGCGGCGAAAATCGCGCTATTTTTGCCCGCCAGCTGCAAAAATCGCATAGTTTCTGGCCGCTAGCGGCGAAAATCGCGCGATTTTTGGCCGCTAGCGGCGGAATTCGCACGATTTTTAGCCGCCAGCGGCGAAATTTGCACGATTTTTGGCCGCTAGCGGCGAAAATAGCCCCTTTTTTGGCCGCTAGCGGCGAAAATCAGTCGATTTTTGGCAGGTAGCGGCGAAATTCGCGCGATTTCTGCCCGCCAGCTGCAAAAATCGCATTGTTTTTGGCCGCTAGCGTCGAAAATAGCGCGGTTTTCGGCCGTAAGCGCCAAAAATCGCCCGATTTTTGGCCGCTAGAGGCGAAAATCGCACGGTTTTTGGCCGCTAGCGGCGAAAATCGCGATTTTTGCCCGCCAGCTGCGAAAATCGCATGGTTTTTGGCTGCTAGCGGCGAAAATTGCGCTGTTTTTGGCCAGTAGCGGCGAAAATCGCGCTATTTTTGACCGGTAGCGGCGAAAATCGCGATTTTTGCCCGCCAGCTGCGAAAATCGCATAGTTTTTGGCCGCTAGCGGCGAAAATCGCGCGGTTTTTTGCCGGTAGCGGCAAAAATCGCGCTATTTTTGGCCGGTAGCGGCGAAAATCGCGATTTTTGCCCGCCAGCTGCGAAAATCGCATGGTTTTTGGCCGCTAGCGGCGAAAATCGCAAGGTTTTTGGCCGGTAGCGGCGAAAATCGCGCTATTTTTGCCCGTCAGCTGCAAAAATCGCATAGTTTCTGGCCGCTAGCGGCGAAAATCGCGCGATTTTTGGCCGCTAGCGGCGGAATTCGCACGATTTTTGGCGGCTAGCGGCGAAATTTGCACGATTTTTGGCCGCTAGCGGCGAAAATCGCCCCATTTTTGGCCGTTAGCGGCTAAAATAGCCCCTTTTTTGGCCGCTAGCGGGAAAAATGGGTCGATTTTTGGCAGGTAGTGGCGAAATTCGCGCGATTTTTGCCCGCCAGCTTCAAAAATCGCATGGTTTCTGGCCGCTAGCGTCGAAAGTAGCGCGGTTTTTGGCCGCTAGCGGCAAAATTCGCACGATTTTTGGCCGCCAGCGGCGAAATTTGCACGATTTTTGGCCGCTAGCCGCAAAAATCGCTTCGTTTTTGGCCGCTAGCGGCGAAAATAGCCCCTTTTTTGGCCGCTAGCGGCGAAAATCGGTCGATTTTTGGCAGGTAGCGGCGAAATTCGCGCGATTTCTGCCCGCCAGCTGCAAAAATCGCATTGTTTTTGGCCGCTAGCGTCGAAAGTAGCGCGGTTTTCGGCCGTTAGCGGCAAAAATCGCCCGATGTTTAGCAGCTAGAGGCGAAAATCGCACGGTTTTTGGCCGCTAGCGGCGAAAATCGCGCTATTTTTGGCCGGTTGCGGCGAGAATCGCGATTTTTGCCCACCAGCAGCGAAAATCGCATGGTTTTTGGCTGCTAACGGCGAAAATCGCGCCGTTTTTGGCCAGTATCGGCGAAAATCGCGCTATTTTTGCCCGCCAGGTGCAAAAATCGCAAAGTTTCTGGCCGCTCGCGGCGAAAATCGGTCGATTTTTGGCACGTAGCTGCAAAAATCGCGCGATTTTCGCCGCTAGCGGCGAAATTCGCACGATTTTTGGCCGCTAGCGGCGAAATTTGCACGATTTTTGGCCGCTAGCGGCAAAAATCGCCCCGTTTTTGGCCGCTAGGGGCGAAAATAGCCCCTTTTTTGGCCGCTAGCGGCGAAAATCGGTCGATTTTTGGCAAGTAGCGGCGAAATTCGCGCCCGCCAGCTGCAAAAATCGCATTGTTTTTGGCCGCTAGCGTCGAAAGTAGCGCGGTTTTCGGCCGTTAGCGGCAAAAATCGCCCGATTTTTAGCAGCTAGAGGCGAAAATCGCACGGTTTTTGGCCGCTAGCGGCGAAAATCGCGCTATTTTTGGCCGGTAGCGGCGAGAATCGCGATTTTTGCCCACCAGCAGCGAAAATCGCATGGTTTTTGGCTGCTAACGGCGAAAATCGCGCCGTTTTTGGCCAGTATCGGCGAAAATCGCGCTATTTTTGCCCGCCAGCTGCAAAAATCGCAAAGTTTCTGGCCGCTCGCGGCGAAAATCGGTCGATTTTTGGCACGTAGCTGCAAAAATCGCGCGATTTTCGCCGCTAGCGGCGAAATTCGCACGATTTTTGGCCGCTAGCGGCGAAATTTGCACGATTTTTGGCCGCTAGCGGCGAAAATCGCCCCATTTTTGGCCGTTAGCGGCTAAAATAGCCCCTTTTTTGGCCGCTAGCGGGAAAAATGGGTCGATTTTTGGCAGGTAGTGGCGAAATTCGCGCGATTTTTGCCCGCCAGCTTCAAAAATCGCATGGTTTCTGGCCGCTAGCGTCGAAAATAGCGCGGTTTTCGGCCGTTAGCAGCAAAAATCGCCCGATTTTTGGCTGCTAGCGGCGAAAATCGCACAGTTTTTGGCCGCTAGCGGCGAAAATCGCGCGATTTTTGGCCGCTAGCGGCAAAATTCGCACGATTTTTGGCCGCCAGCGGCGAAATTTGCACGATTTTTGGCCGCTAGCCGCAAAAATCGCTTCGTTTTTGGCCGCTAGCGGCGAAAATAGCCCCTTTTTTGGCCGCTAGCGGCGAAAATCGGTCGATTTTTGGCAGGTAGCGGCGAAATTCGCGCGATTTCTGCCCGCCAGCTGCAAAAATCGCATTGTTTTTGGCCGCTAGCGTCGAAAGTAGCGCGGTTTTCGGTCGTTAGCGGCAAAAATCGCCCGATTTTTGGCCGCTAGAGGCGAAAATCGCACGGTTTTTGGCCGCTAGCGGCGAAAATCGTGCTATTTTTGGCCGGTAGCGACGAAAATCACGATTTTTGCCCGCCAGCTGCGAAAATCGCATGGTTTTTGGCCGCTAACGGCGAAAATCGCGCGGTTTTTGGCCAGTAGCGGCGAAAATCGCGCTATTTTTGCCCGCCAGCTGCAAAAATCGCATAGTTTCTGGCCGCTAGCGGCGAAAATCGGTCGATTTTTGGCAGGTAGCGGCGAAATTCGCGCGATTTCTGCCCGCCAGCTGCAAAAATCGCATGGTTTTTGGCCGCTAGCGGCGAAAATCGCACGGTTTTTGGCCGCTAGCGGCGAAAATCGCGCTATTTTTGTCCGGTAGCGGCGAAAATCGCGATTTTTGCCCGCCAGCTGCGAAAATCGCATAGTTTCTGCGAAAATCGCATAGTTTCTGGCCGCTAGCGGCGAAAATCGCGCGATTTTTGGCCGCTAGCGGCGAAATTCGCACGATTTTTGGCGGCTAGCAGCGAAATTTGCACGATTTTTGGCCGCTAGCGGCGAAAATCGCCCCATTTTTGGCCGTTAGCGGCGAAAATAGCCCCTTTTTTCGCCGCTAGCGGCAAAAATCGGTCGATTTTTGGCAGGTAGCGGCGAAATTCGCGCGATTTTTGCCCGCCAGCTGCAAAAATCGCATGGTTTCTGGCCGCTAGCGTCGAAAACAGCGCGATTTTCGGCCGTTAGCGGCAAAAATCGCCCGATTTTTGGCCGCTACCGGCGAAAATCGCACGGTTTTTGGCCGCTATCGGCGAAAATCGCGCTATTTTCGGCCGGTAGCGTCGAAAATCGCGATTTTTGCCCGCCTAGCTGCAAAAATCGCATGGTTTTTGGCCGCTAGATGCGAAAATTGCGAGGTTTTTGGCCGGTAGCAGCGAAAATCGTGTTATTTTTGCCCGCCAGCTGCAAAAATCGCATAGTTTCTGGCCGCTAGCGGCGAAAATCGCGCGATTTTTGGCCGCTAGCGGCGAAATTCGCACGATTTTTGGCCGCTAGCGGCGAAATTTGCACGATTTTTGGCCGCTAGCGGCAAAAATCGCCCCGTTTTTGGCCGCTAGGGGCGAAAATAGCCCCTTTTTTGGCCGCTAGCGGCGAAAATCGGTCGATTTTTGGCAAGTAGCGGCGAAATTGGCGCCCGCCAGCTGCAAAAATCGCATGGTTTTTGGCCGCAGGCGTCGAAAATAGCGCGGTTTTCGGCCGTTAGCGGAAAAAATCGCCCGATTTTTGGCCGCTAGCGGCGAAAATAGCCCCTTTTTTCGCCGCTAGCGGCAAAAATCGGTCGATTTTTGGCAGGTAGCGGCGAAATTCGCGCGATTTTTGCCCGCCAGCTGCAAAAATCGCATGGTTTCTGGCCGCTAGAAGCGAAAATTGCGCGGTTTTTAGCCGGTAGCGGCAAAAATCGCGCTATTTTTGCCCGCCAGCTGCAAAAATCGCATAGTTTCTGGCCGCTAGCGGCGAAAATCGCGCGATTTTTGGCCGCTAGCGGCGGAATTCGCACGATTTTTGGCGGCTAGCGGCGAAATTTGCACGATTTTTGGCCGCTAGCGGCGAAAATAGCCCCTTTATTGGCCGCTAGCGGCGAAAATCGGTCGATTTTTGGCAGGTAGCGGCGAAATTCGCGCGATTTCTGCCCGCCAGCTGCAAAAATCGCATTGTTTTTGGCCGCTAGCGTCGAAAATAGCGCGGTTTTCGGCCGTTAGCGGCAAAAATCGCCCGATTTTTGGCCGCTAGAGGCGAAAATCGCACGGTTTTTGGCCGCTAGCGGCGAAAATCGCGATTTTTGCCCGCCAGCTGCGAAAATCGCATGGTTTTTGGCCGCTAGTGGCGAAAATTGCGCTGTTTTTGGCCAGTAGCGGCGAAAATCGCGCTATTTTTGACCGGTAGCGGCGAAAATCGCGATTTGTGCCCGCCAGCTGCGAAAATCGCATATTTTTTGGCCGCTAGCGGCAAAAATCGCGCTGTTTTTGGCCAGGTAGCGGCGAAAATCGCGCTATTTTTGACCGGTAGCGGCGAAAATCGCGATTTGTGCCCGCCAGCTGCGAAAATCGCATAGTTTTTGGCCGGTAGCGGCGAAAATCGCGATTTTTGCCCGCCAGCTGCGAAAATCGCATGGTTTTTGCGCAAAATAGCGCGGTATTCGGCCGTTAGCAGCAAAAATCGCACGGTTTTTGGCCGCTAGTGGCGAAAATCGCGCTATTTATGGCCGGTAGCGGCGAAAATCGCGATTTTTGCCCGCCAGCTGCGAAAATCGCATAGTTTTTGGCCGCTAGCGGCGTAAATCATGCGGTTTTTGGCCGGTAGCGGCGAAAATCGCGCTATTTTTGCCCGCCAGCTGCAAAAATCGCATAGTTTCTGGCCGCTAGCGGCGAAAATCGCGCGATTTTTGGCCGCTAGCGGCGGAATTCGCACGATTTTTAGCCGCCAGCGGCGAAATTTCCACGATTTTTGGCCGCTAGCGGCGAAAATAGCCCCTTTTTTGGCCGCTAGCGGCGAAAATCAGTCGATTTTTGGCAGGTAGCGGCGAAATTCGCGCGATTTCTGCCCGCCAGCTGCAAAAATCGCATTGTTTTTGGCCGCTAGCGTCGAAAATAGCGCGGTTTTCGGCCGTTAGCGGCAAAAATCGCCCGATTTTTGGCCGCTAGAGGCGAAAATCGCACGGTTTTTGGCCGCTAGCGGCGAAAATCGCGATTTTTGCCCGCCAGCTGCGAAAATCGCATGGTTTTTGGCTGCTAGCGGCGAAAATTGCGCTGTTTTTGGCCAGTAGCGGCGAAAATCGCGCTATTTTTGACCGGTAGCGGCGAAAATCGCGATTTTTGCCCGCCAGCTGCGAAAATCGCATAGTTTTTGGCCGCTAGCGGCGAAAATCGCGCGGTTTTTTTGCCGGTAGCGGCAAAAATCGCGCTATTTTTGGCCGGTAGCGGCGAAAATCGCGATTTTTGCCCGCCAGCTGCGAAAATCGCATGGTTTTTGGGAAAATCGCGATTTTTGCCCGCCAGCTGCGAAAATCGCATGGTTTTTGGCCGCTAGCGGCGAAAATCGCAAGGTTTTTGGCCGGTAGCGGCGAAATCGCGCTATTTTTGCCCGTCAGCTGCAAAAATCGCATAGTTTCTGGCCGCTAGCGGCGAAAATCGCGCGATTTTTGGCCGCTAGCGGCGGAATTCGCACGATTTTTGGCGGCTAGCGGCGAAATTTGCACGATTTTTGGCCGCTAGCGGCGGAAAATCGCCCCATTTTTGGCCGTTAGCGGCTAAAATAGCCCCTTTTTTGGCCGCTAGCGGGAAAATGGGTCGATTTTGGCAGGTAGTGGCGAAATTCGCGCGATTTTTGCCCGCCAGCTTCAAAAATCGCATGGTTTCTGGCCGCTAGCGTCGAAAATAGCGCGGTTTTTGGCCGCTAGCGGCAAAATTCGCACGATTTTTGGCCGCCAGCGGCGAAATTTGCACGATTTTTGGCCGCTAGCCGCAAAAATCGCTTCGTTTTTGGCCGCTAGCGGCGAAAATAGCCCCTTTTTTGGCCGCTAGCGGCGAAAATCGGTCGATTTTTGGCAGGTAGCGGCGAAATTCGCGCGATTTCTGCCCGCCAGCTGCAAAAATCGCATTGTTTTTGGCCGCTAGCGTCGAAAGTAGCGCGGTTTTCGGCCGTTAGCGGCAAAAATCGCCCGATTTTTAGCAGCTAGAGGCGAAAATCGCACGGTTTTTGGCCGCTAGCGGCGAAAATCGCGCTATTTTTGGCCGGTTGCGGCGAGAATCGCGATTTTTGCCCACCAGCAGCGAAAATCGCATGGTTTTTGGCTGCTAACGGCGAAAATCGCGCCGTTTTTGGCCAGTATCGGCGAAAATCGCGCTATTTTTGCCCGCCAGGTGCAAAAATCGCAAAGTTTCTGGCCGCTCGCGGCGAAAATCGGTCGATTTTTGGCACGTAGCTGCAAAAATCGCGCGATTTTCGCCGCTAGCGGCGAAATTCGCACGATTTTTTGCCCGCCAGCTGCGAAAATCGCATAGTTTTTTGGCCGCTCGCGGCAAAAATCGCGCGGTTTTTGGCCGGTAGCGGCAAAAATCGCGCTGTTTTTTGCCAGTAGCGGCGAAAATCGCGCTATTTTTGACCGGTAGCGGCGAAAATCGCGATTTGTGCCCGCCAGCTGCGAAAATCGCATAGTTTTTGGCCGGTAGCGGCGAAAATCGCGATTTTTGCCCGCCAGCTGCGAAAATCGCATGGTTTTTGGCTGCTAGCGGCGAAAATTGCGCTGTTTTTGGCCAGTAGCGGCGAAAATCGCGCTATTTTTGACCGGTAGCGGCGAAAATCGCGATTTTTGCCCGCCAGCTGCGAAAATCGCATAGTTTTTGGCCGCTAGCGGCGAAAATCGCGCGGTTTTTTTGCCGGTAGCGGCAAAAATCGCGCTATTTTTGGCCGGTAGCGGCGAAAATCGCGATTTTTGCCCGCCAGCTGCGAAAATCGCATGGTTTTTGCGCAAAATAGCGCGGTATTCGGCCGTTAGCAGCGAAAATCGCACGGTTTTTGGCCGCTAGTGGCGAAAATCGCGCTATTTTTGGCCGGTAGCGGCGAAAATCGCGATTTTTGCCCGCCAGCTGCGAAAATCGCATACTTTTTGGCCGCTAGCGGCGAAAATCACGCGGTTTTTGGCCGGTAGCGGCGAAAATAGCGCTATTTTTGCCCGCCAGCTGCAAAAAATCGCCTAGTTTCTGGCCGCTAGCGGCGAAAATCGGTCGATTTTTGGCAGGTAGCGGCAAAATTCGCGCGATTTCTGCCCGCCAGCTGCAAAAATCGCATGGTTTTTGGCCGCTAGCGGCGAAAATCGCACGGTTTTTGGCCGCTAGCGGCGAAAATCGCGCTATTTTTGGCCGCTAGCGGCGAAAATCGCAATTTTTGCCCGCCAGCTGAAAAAATCGCATGGTTTTTGGCCGCTTGCGGCGAAAATAGCCCCTTTTTTGGCCGCTAGCGGCAAAATTCGGTCGATTTTTGGCAGGTAACGGCGAAATTCGCGCGATTTTTACCCGCCAGCTGCAAAAAATCGCATGGTTTCTGGCCGCTAGCGTCGAAAATAGCGCGGTTTTCGGCCGTTAGCAGCAAAAATCGCCCGATTTTTGGCTGCTAGCGGCGAAAATCGCACGGTTTTGGCCGGTAGCGGCGAAAATCGCGATTTTTTCCCTGCCAGCTGCGAAAATCGCATGGTTTTTTGGCCGCTAGAGGCGAAAATTGCGCAGTTTTTGGCCGGTAGCGGCGAAAATCGCGCTATTTTTGCCCGCCAGCTGCAAAAATCGCACGATTTTTGGCCGCTAGCGGCAAAATTCGCACGATTTTTGGCCGCCAGCGGCGAAATTTGCACGATTTTTGGCCGCTAGCGGCGAAAATAGCCCCTTTTTTGGCCGCTAGCGGCGAAAATCGGTCGATTTTTGGAAGGTAGCGGCGAAATTCGCGCGATTTTTGCCCGCCAGCTGCAAAAATCGCATTGTTTTTGGCCGCTAGCGTCGAAAATAGCACGGTTTTTCGGTCCGTTAGCGGCGAAAAATCGCCGCTATTTTTGGCCGCTAGAGGCGAAAATCGCACGGTTTTTGCCCGCCTAGCTGCGAAAATCGCATAGTTTCTGGCCGCTAGCGGCGAAAATCGCGCGATTTTTGGCCGCTAGCGGCGAAATTCGCACGATTTTTGGCGGCTAGCAGCGAAATTTGCACGATTTTTGGCCGCTAGCGGCGAAAATCGCCCCATTTTTGGCCGTTAGCGGCGAAAATAGCCCCTTTTTTCGCCGCTAGCGGCAAAAATCGGTCGATTTTTGGCAGGTAGCGGCGAAATTCGCGCGATTTTTGCCCGCCAGCTGCAAAAATCGCATGGTTTCTGGCCGCTAGCGTCGAAAACAGCGCGATTTTCGGCCGTTAGCGGCAAAAATCGCCCGATTTTTGGCCGCTACCGGCGAAAATCGCACGGTTTTTGGCCGCTATCGGCGAAAATCGCGCTATTTTCGGCCGGTAGCTGTCGAAAATCGCGATTTTTGCCCGCCAGCTGCAAAAATCGCATGGTTTTTGGCCGCTAGATGCGAAAATTGCGAGGTTTTTGGCCGGTAGCAGCGAAAATCGTGTTATTTTTGCCCGCCAGCTGCAAAAATCGCATAGTTTCTGGCCGCTAGCGGCGAAAATCGCGCGATTTTTGGCCGCTAGCGGCGAAATTCGCACGATTTTTGGCCGCTAGCGGCGAAATTTGCACGATTTTTGGCCGCTAGCGGCAAAAATCGCCCCGTTTTTGGCCGCTAGGGGCGAAAATAGCCCCTTTTTTGGCCGCTAGCGGCGAAAATCGGTCGATTTTTGGCAAGTAGCGGCGAAATTGGCGCCCGCCAGCTGCAAAAATCGCATGGTTTTTGGCCGCAGGCGTCGAAAATAGCGCGGTTTTCGGCCGTTAGCGGCAAAAAATCGCCCGATTTTTGGCCGCTAGCGGCGAAAATAGCCCCTTTTTTCGCCGCTAGCGGCAAAAATCGGTCGATTTTTGGCAGGTAGCGGCGAAATTCGCGCGATTTTTGCCCGCCAGCTGCAAAAATCGCATGGTTTCTGGCCGCTAGAGCGAAAATTGCGCGGTTTTTAGGCCGGTAGCGGCAAAAATCGCGCTATTTTTGCCCGCCAGCTGCAAAAATCGCATAGTTTCTGGCCGCTAGCGGCGAAAATCGCGCGATTTTTGGCCGCTAGCGGCGGAATTCGCACGATTTTTGGCGGCTAGCGGCGAAATTTGCACGATTTTTGGCCGCTAGCGGCGAAAATAGCCCCTTTATTGGCCGCTAGCGGCGAAAATCGGTCGATTTTTGGCAGGTAGCGGCGAAATTCGCGCGATTTCTGCCCGCCAGCTGCAAAAATCGCATTGTTTTTGGCCGCTAGCGTCGAAAATAGCGCGGTTTTCGGCCGTTAGCGGCAAAAATCGCCCGATTTTTGGCCGCTAGAGGCGAAAATCGCACGGTTTTTGGCCGCTAGCGGCGAAAATCGCGATTTTTGCCCGCTAGCTGCGAAAATCGCATGGTTTTTGGCCGCTAGTGGCGAAAATTGCGCTGTTTTTGGCCAGTAGCGGCGAAAATCGCGCTATTTTTGACCGGTAGCGGCGAAAATCGCGATTTGTGCCCGCCAGCTGCGAAAATCGCATATTTTTTGGCCGCTAGCGGCAAAAATCGCGCTGTTTTTGGCCGGTAGCGGCGAAAATCGCGCTATTTTTGACCGGTAGCGGCGAAAATCGCGATTTGTGCCCGCCAGCTGCGAAAATCGCATAGTTTTTGGCCGGTAGCGGCGAAAATCGCGATTTTTGCCCGCCAGCTGCGAAAATCGCATGGTTTTTGCGCAAAATAGCGCGGTATTCGGCCGTTAGCAGCAAAAATCGCACGGTTTTTGGCCGCTAGTGGCGAAAATCGCGCTATTTATGGCCGGTAGCGGCGAAAATCGCGATTTTTGCCCGCCAGCTGCGAAAATCGCATAGTTTTTGGCCGCTAGCGGCGTAAATCATGCGGTTTTTGGCCGGTAGCGGCGAAAATCGCGCTATTTTTGCCCGCCAGCTGCAAAAATCGCATAGTTTCTGGCCGCTAGCGGCGAAAATCGCGCGATTTTTGGCCGCTAGCGGCGGAATTCGCACGATTTTTAGCCGCCAGCGGCGAAATTTGCCACGATTTTTGGCCGCTAGCGGCGAAAATAGCCCCTTTTTTGGCCGCTAGCGGCGAAAATCAGTCGATTTTTGGCAGGTAGCGGCGAAATTCGCGCGATTTCTGCCCGCCAGCTGCAAAAATCGCATTGTTTTTGGCCGCTAGCGTCGAAAATAGCGCGGTTTTCGGCCGTTAAGCGGCAAAAATCGCCCGATTTTTGGCCGCTAGAGGCGAAAATCGCACGGTTTTTGGCCGCTAGCGGCGAAAATCGCGATTTTTGCCCGCCAGCTGCGAAAATCGCATGGTTTTTTGGCTGCTAGCGGCGAAAATTGCGCTGTTTTTGGCCAGTAGCGGCGAAAATCGCGCTATTTTTGACCGGTAGCGGCGAAAATCGCGATTTTTGCCCGCCAGCTGCGAAAATCGCATAGTTTTTGGCCGCTAGCGGCGAAAATCGCGCGGTTTTTTGCCGGTAGCGGCAAAAATCGCGCTATTTTTGGCCGGTAGCGGCGAAAATCGCGATTTTTGCCCGCCAGCTGCGAAAATCGCATGGTTTTTGCGCAAAATAGCGCGGTATTCGGCCGTTAGCAGCGAAAATCGCACGGTTTTTGGCCGCTAGTGGCGAAAATCGCGCTATTTTTGGCCGGTAGCGGCGAAAATCGCGATTTTTGCCCGCCAGCTGCGAAATTTGCATAGTTTTTGGCCGCTAGCGGCGAAAATCACGCGGTTTTTGGCCGGTAGCGGCGAAAATAGCGCTATTTTTGCCCGCCAGCTGCAAAAATCGCAAAGTTTCTGGCCGCTCGCGGCGAAAATCGGTCGATTTTTGGCACGTAGCTGCAAAAATCGCGCGATTTTCGCCGCTAGCGGCGAAATTCGCACGATTTTTGGCCGCTAGCGGCGAAATTTGCACGATTTTTGGCCGCTAGCGGCAAAAATCGCCCCGTTTTTGGCCGCTAGGGGCGAAAATAGCCCCTTTTTTGGCCGCTAGCGGCGAAAATCGGTCGATTTTTGGCAAGTAGCGGCGAAATTGGCGCCCGCCAGCTGCAAAAATCGCATGGTTTTTGGCCGCAGGCGTCGAAAATAGCGCGGTTTTCGGCCGTTAGCGGCAAAAATCGCCCGATTTTTGGCCGCTAGCGGCGAAAATAGCCCCTTTTTTCGCCGCTAGCGGCAAAAATCGGTCGATTTTTGGCAGGTAGCGGCGAAAATCGCGCGATTTTTGGCCGCTAGCGGCGGAATTCGCACGATTTTTGGCGGCTAGCGGCGAAATTTGCACGATTTTTGGCCGCTAGCGGCGAAAATAGCCCCTTTATTGGCCGCTAGCGGCGAAAATAGCCCCTTTATTGGCCGCTAGCGGCGAAAATCGGTCGATTTTTGGCAGGTAGCGGCGAAATTCGCGCGATTTCTGCCCGCCAGCTGCAAAAATCGCATTGTTTTTGGCCGCTAGCGTCGAAAATAGCGCGGTTTTCGGCCGTTAGCGGCAAAAAATCGCCCGATTTTTGGCCGCTAGAGGCGAAAATCGCACGGTTTTTGGCCGCTAGCGGCGAAAATCGCGATTTTTGCCCGCCAGCTGCGAAAATCGCATGGTTTTTGGCCGCTAGTGGCGAAAATTGCGCTGTTTTTTGGCCAGTAGCGGCGAAATCGCGCTATTTTTGACCGGTAGCGGCGAAAATCGCGATTTGTGCCCGCCAGCTGCGAAAATCGCATATTTTTTGGCCGCTAGCGGCAAAAAATCGCGCGGTTTTTGGCCGGTAGCGGCAAAAATCGCGCTATTTTTGGCCGGTAGCGGCGAAAATCGCGATTTTTGCCCGCCAGCTGCGAAAATCGCATAGTTTTTGGCCGCTAGCGGCAAAAATCGCGCGGTTTTTGGCCGGTAGCGGCAAAAATCGCGCTGTTTTTGGCCAGTAGCGGCGAAAATCGCGCTATTTTTGACCGGTAGCGGCGAAAATCGCGATTTGTGCCCGCCAGCTGCGAAAATCGCATAGTTTTTTGGCCGGTAGCGGCGAAAATCGCGATTTTTGCCCGCCAGCTGCGAAAATCGCATGGTTTTTGGCTGCTAGCGGCGAAAATTGCGCTGTTTTTGGCCAGTAGCGGCGAAAATCGCGCTATTTTTGACCGGTAGCGGCGAAAATCGCGATTTTTGCCCGCCAGCTGCGAAAATCGCATAGTTTTTGGCCGCTAGCGGCGAAAATCGCGCGGTTTTTTGCCGGTAGCGGCAAAAATCGCGCTATTTTTGGCCGGTAGCGGCGAAAATCGCGATTTTTGCCCGCCAGCTGCGAAAATCGCATGGTTTTTGCGCAAAATAGCGCGGTATTCGGCCGTTAGCAGCGAAAATCGCACGGTTTTTGGCCGCTAGTGGCGAAAATCGCGCTATTTTTGGCCGGTAGCGGCGAAAATCGCGATTTTTGCCCGCCAGCTGCGAAAATCGCATACTTTTTGGCCGCTAGCGGCGAAAATCACGCGGTTTTTGGCCGGTAGCGGCGAAAATAGCGCTATTTTTGCCCGCCAGCTGCAAAAATCGCCTAGTTTCTGGCCGCTAGCGGCGAAAATCGGTCGATTTTTGGCAGGTAGCGGCAAAATTCCGCGCGATTTCTGCCCGCCAGCTGCAAAAATCGCATGGTTTTTGGCCGCTAGCGGCGAAAATCGCACGGTTTTTGGCCGCTAGCGGCGAAAATCGCGCTATTTTTGGCCGCTAGCGGCGAAAATCGCAATTTTTGCCCGCCAGCTGAAAAAATCGCATGGTTTTTGGCCGCTTGCGGCGAAAATAGCCCCTTTTTTGGCCGCTAGCGGCAAAATTCGGTCGATTTTTGGCAGGTAACGGCGAAATTCGCGCGATTTTTACCCGCCAGCTGCAAAAATCGCATGGTTTCTGGCCGCTAGCGTCGAAAATAGCGCGGTTTTCGGCCGTTAGCAGCAAAAATCGCCCGATTTTTGGCTGCTAGCGGCGAAAATCGCACGGTTTTTGGCCGGTAGCGGCGAAAATCGCGATTTTTGCCTGCCAGCTGCGAAAATCGCATGGTTTTTGGCCGCTAGAGGCGAAAATTGCGCAGTTTTTGGCCGGTAGCGGCGAAAAATCGCGCTATTTTTGCCCGCCAGCTTGCAAAAATCGCACGATTTTTTGGCCGCTAGCGGCAAAATTCGCACGATTTTTGGCCGCCAGCGGCGAAATTTGCACGATTTTTGGCCGCTAGCGGCGAAAATAGCCCCTTTTTTGGCCGCTAGCGGCGAAAATTCCGGTCGATTTTTGGAAGGTAGCGGCGAAATTCGCGCGATTTCTGCCCGCCAGCTGCAAAAATCGCATTGTTTTTGGCCGCTAGCGTCGAAAATAGCGCGGTTTTCGGTCGTTAGCGGCAAAAATCGCCCGATTTTTGGCCGCTAGAGGCGAAAATCGCACGGTTTTTGGCCGCTAGCGGCGAAAATCGCATAGTTTCTGGCCGCTAGCGGCGAAAATCGCGCGATTTTTGGCCGCTAGCGGCGAAATTCGCACGATTTTTGGCGGCTAGCAGCGAAATTTGCACGATTTTTGGACCGCTAGCGGCGAAAATCGCCCCATTTTTGGCCGTTAGCGGCGAAAATAGCCCCTTTTTTCGGCCGCTAGCGGCAAAAATCGGTCGATTTTGGCAGGTAGCGGCGACATTCGCGCGATTTTTGCCCGCCAGCTGCAAAATCGCATGGTTTCTGGCCGCTAGCGTCGAAAACAGCGCGGATTTTCGGCCGTTAGCGGCAAAAATCGCCCGATTTTTGGCCGCTACCGGCGAAAATCGCACGGTTTTTGGCCGCTATCGGCGAAAATCGCGCTCTTATTTTTCGGCCGGTAGTGTCGAAAATCGCGATTTTTGCCCGCCAGCTGCAAAAATCGCATGGTTTTTTGGCCGCTAGAAGCGAAAATTGCGAGGTTTTTGGCCGGTAGCAGGCGAAAATCGTGTTATTTTTTGCCCGCCAGCTGCAAAAATCGCATAGTTTCTGGCCGCTAGCGGCGAAAATCGCGCGATTTTTGGCCGCTAGCGGCGAAATTCGCACGATTTTTGGCCGCTAGCGGCGAAATTTGCACGATTTTTGGCCGCTAGCGGCAAAAATCGCCCCGTTTTTGGCCGCTAGGGGCGAAAATAGCCCCTTTTTTGGCCGCTAGCGGCGAAAATCGGTCGATTTTGGCAAGTAGCGGCGAAATTGGCGCCCCGCCAGCTGCAAAAATCGCATGGTTTTTGGCCGCAGGCGTCGAAAATAGCGCGGTTTTCGGGCCGTTAGCGGCAAAAATCGCCCGATTTTTGGCCGCTAGCGGCGAAAATAGCCCCTTTTTTCGCCGCTAGCGGCAAAAATCGGTCGATTTTTGGCAGGTAGCGGCGAAATTCGCGCGATTTTTGCCCGCCAGCTGCAAAAATCGCATGGTTTCTGGCCGCTAGAGGCGAAAATTGCGCGGTTTTTGGCCGGTAGCGGCAAAAATCGCGCTATTTTTGCCCGCCAGCTGCAAAAATCGCATAGTTTCTGGCCGCTAGCGGCGAAAATCGCGCGATTTTTGGCCGCTAGCGGCGGAATTCGCACGATTTTTGGCGGCTAGCGGCGAAATTTGCAACGATTTTTGGCCGCTAGCGGCGAAAATAGCCCCTTTATTGGCCGCTAGCGGCGAAAATCGGTCGATTTTTGGCAGGTAGCGGCGAAATTCGCGCGATTTCTGCCCGCCAGCTGCAAAAAATCGCATTGTTTTTGGCCGCTAGCGTCGAAAATAGCGCGGTTTTCGGCCGTTAGCGGCAAAAAATCGCCCGATTTTTGGCCGCTAGAGGCGAAAATCGCACGGTTTTTGGCCGCTAGCGGCGAAAATCGCGATTTTTGCCCGCCAGCTGCGAAAATCGCATGGTTTTTGGCCGCTAGTGGCGAAAATTGCGCTGTTTTTGGCCAGTAGCGGCGAAAATCGCGCTATTTTTGACCGGTAGCGGCGAAAATCGCGATTTGTGCCCGCCAGCTGCGAAAAATCGCATATTTTTTGGCCGCTAGCGGCAAAAATCGCGCGGTTTTTTGGCCGGTAGCGGCAAAAATCGCGCTATTTTTGGCCGGTAGCGGCGAAAATCGCGATTTTTGCCCGCCAGCTGCGAAAATCGCATAGTTTTTGGCCCGCTAGCGGCAAAAATCGCGCGGTTTTTTGGCCGGTAGCGGCAAAAATCGCGCTGTGTTTTGGCCAGTAGCGGCGAAAATCGCGCTATTTTTGACCGGTAGCGGCGAAAATCGCGATTTGTGCCCGCCAGCTGCGAAAATCGCATAGTTTTTGGCCGGTAGCGGCGAAAATCGCGATTTTTGCCCGCCAGCTGCGAAAATCCGGCATGGGTTTTTTGCGCAAAAATAGGCGCGGTATTCGGCCCGTTAGCAGCAAAAATCGCACGGTTTTTGGCCGCTAGTGCGAAAATCGCGCTATTTATGGCCGGTAGCGGCGAAAATCGCGATTTTTGCCCGCCAGCTGCGAAAATCGCATAGTTTTTGGCCGCTAGCGGCGTAAATCATGCGGTTTTTGGGCCGGTAGCGGCGAAAATCGCGCTATTTTTGCCCGCCAGCTGCAAAAAATCGCATAGTTTCTGGCCGCTAGCGGCGAAAATCGCGCGATTTTTGGCCGCTAGCGGCGGAATTCGCACGATTTTTAGCCGCCAGCGGCGAAATTTCCACGATTTTTGGCCCGCTAGCGGCGAAAATAGCCCCTTTTTTGGCCGCTAGCGGCGAAAATCAGTCGATTTTTGGCAGGTAGCGGCGAAATTCGCGCGATTTTCTGCCCGCCAGCTGCAAAAATCGCATTGTTTTTGGCCGCTAGCGTCGAAAATAGCGCGGTTTTCGGCCGTTAGCGGCAAAAATCGCCCCGATTTTTGGCCGCTAGAGGCGAAAATCGCACGGTTTTGGCCGCTAGCGCGAAAATCGCGATTTTTGCCCGCCAGCTGCGAAAATCGCATGGTTTTTGGCTGCTAGCGGCGAAAATTGCGCTGTTTTTGGCCAGTAGCGGCGAAAATCGCGCTATTTTTGACCGGTAGCGGCGAAAATCGCGATTTTTGCCCGCCAGCTGCGAAAATCGCATAGTTTTTGGCCGCTAGCGGCGAAAATCGCGCGGTTTTTGCCGGTAGCGGCAAAAATCGCGCTATTTTTGGCCGGTAGCGGCGAAAATCGCGATTTTTGCCCGCCAGCTGCGAAAATCGCATGGTTTTTGCGCAAATAGCGCGGTATTCGGCCGTTAGCAGCG
>NW_027190814.1:0-25616 GCF_040958095.1 Procambarus clarkii
GTAGCCAGCAACTGGGTGTGAAGGCATCAACTGGGGGTGTAGCCAGCAACTGGGTGCAAAGGCATCAACTGGGTGTGTAGCCAGCAACTGGGTGTGGAGGCATCAACTGGGGGTGTAGCCAGAAACTGGGCGCAGAGGCATCAACTGGGTGTGTAGCCAGCAACTGGGTGTGGAGGCATCAACTGGGTGTGTAGCCAGCAACTGGGTGTGGAGGCATCAACTGGGGGTGTAGCCAGCAACTGGGTGCAGAGGCATCAACTGGGTGTGTAGCCAGCAACTGGGTGTGGAGGCATCAACTGGGTGTGTAGCCAGCAACTGGGTGTGGAGGCATCAACTGGGTGTGTAGCCAGCAACTGGGTGTGGAGGCATCAGCTGCGTGTGTAGCCAGCAACTGGGTGTGGAGGGATCAACTGGGGGTGTAGCCAGCAACTGGGTGTGGAGGCATCAACTGAGGGTGTAGCCAGCAACTGGGTGCAGAGGCATCAACTGGGTGTGTAGCCAGCAACTGGGTGTAGAGGCATCAACTGGGTGTGTAGCCAGCAACTGGGTGTGGAGGCATCAACTGGGGGTGTAGCCAGCAACTGGGTGCAGACTCATCAACTGGGTGTGTAGCCAGCAACTGGGTGTAGAGGCATCAACTGGGGGTGTAGCCAGCAACTGGGCGCAGAGGCATCATCTGGGGGTGTAGCCAGCAACTGGGTGTGGATGCATCAACTGGGGGTGTAGCCAGCAACTGGGTGTGGAGGCATCAACTGGGTGTGTAGCCAGCAACTGGGTGCGGAGGCATCAACTGGGGGTGTAGCCAGCAACTGGGTGTGGAGGCATCAACTGGGTGTGTAGCCAGCAACTGGGTGTGGAGGCATCAACTGGGGGTGTAGCCAGCAACTGGGTGTGGAGGCATCAACTGGGTGTGTAGCAAGCAACTGGGTGTGGAGGCATCAACTGGGTGTGTAGCCAGCAACTGGGTGTGGAGGCATCAACTGGGGGTGTAGCCAGCAACTGGGTGCAGAGGCATCAACTGGGTGTGTGGCCAGCAACTGGGTGTGGAGGCATCAACTGGGGATGTAGCCTGCAACTGGGTGCAGAGGCATCAACTGGGTGTGTAGCCAGCAACTGGGTGTAGAGGCATCAACTGGGGGTGTAGCCAGCAACTGGGCGCAGAGGCATCATCTGCGGGTGTAGCCAGCAACTGGGTGTGGAGGCATCAACTGGGGGTGTAGCCAGCAACTGGGTGTGGAGGCATCAACTGGTTGTGTAACCAGCAACTGGGTGCAGAGGCATCAACTGGGTGTGTAGCCAGCAACTGGGTGTGGAGGCATCAACTGGGTGTGTAGCCAGCAACTGGATGTGGAGGCATCAACTGGGTGTGTAGCCAGCAACTGGGTGTGGAGGCATCAACTGGGGGTGTAGCCAGCAACTGGGCGCAGAGGCATCAACTGGGTGTGCAGCCAGCAACTGGGTGTGGAGGCATCAACTGGGGGTGTAGCCAGCAACTGGGTGCAGAGGCATCAACTGGGTGTGTAGCCAGCAACTGGGTGTGGAGGCATCAACTGGGTGTGTAGCCAGCAACTGGGTGTGAAGGCATCAACTGGGGGTGTAGCCAGCAACTGGGTGCAAAGGCATCAACTGGGTGTGTAGCCAGCAACTGGGTGTGGAGGCATCAACTGGGGGTGTAGCCAGCAACTGGGCGCAGAGGCATCAACTGGGTGTGTAGCCAGCAACTGGGTGTGGAGGCATCAACTGGGTGTGTAGCCAGCAACTGGGTGTGGAGGCATCAACTGGGGGTGTAGCCAGCAACTGGGTGCAGAGGCATCAACTGGGTGTGTAGCCAGCAACTGGGTGTGGAGGCATCAACTGGGTGTGTAGCCAGCAACTGGGTGTGGAGGCATCAACTGGGTGTGTAGCCAGCAACTGGGTGTGGAGGAATCAACTGCGTGTGTAGCCAGCAACTGGGTGTGGAGGGATCAACTGGGGGTGTAGCCAGCAACTGGGTGTGGAGGCATCAACTGGGGGTGTAGCCAGCAACTGGGTGCAGAGGCATCAACTGGGTGTGTAGCCAGCAACTGGGTGTAGAGGCATCAACTGGGTGTGTAGCCAGCAACTGGGTGTGGAGGCATCAACTGGGGGTGTAGCCAGCAACTGGGTGCAGACTCATCAACTGGGTGTGTAGCCAGCAACTGGGTGTAGAGGCATCAACTGGGGGTGTAGCCAGCAACTGGGCGCAGAGGCATCATCTGGGGGTGTAGCCAGCAACTGGGTGTGGAGGCATCAACTGGGTGTGTAGCCAGCAACTGGGTGTGGAGGCATCAACTGGGGGTGTAGCCAGCAACTGGGTGTGGAGGCATCAACTGGGTGTGTAGCCAGCAACTGGGTGTGGAGGCATCAACTGGGGGTGTAGCCAGCAACTGGGTGTGGAGGCATCAACTGGGTGTGTAGCAAGCAACTGGGTGTGGAGGCATCAACTGGGTGTGTAGCCAGCAACTGGGTGTGGAGGCATCAACTGGGTGTGTAGCCAGCAACTGGGTGTGGAGGCATCAACTGGGGGTGTAGCCAGCAACTGGGTGTGGAGGCATCAACTGGGGTTGTAGCCAGCAACTGGGTGTGGAGGCATCAACTGGGTGTGTAGCCAGCAACTGGGTGTAGAGGCATCAACTGGGGGTGTAACCAGCAACTGGGTGTAGAGGCATAAACTAAGGGTGTAGCCAGCAACTGGGTGTGGAGGCATCAACTGGGGGTGTAGCCAGCAACTGGGTGTGGAGGCATCAACTGGGGGTGTAGCTAGCAACTGGGTGTGGAGGCATCAACTGGGGGTGTAGCCAGCAACTGGGTGTGGAGGCATCAACTGGGGGTGTAGCCAGCAACTGGGTGTAGAGGCATCAACTGGGGGTGTAGCCAGCAACTGGGTGTAGAGACATCCACTGGGGGTGTAGCCAGCAACTGGGTGTGGAGGCATCAACTGGGGGTGTAGCCAGCAACTGGGTGTGGAGGCATCAACTGGGGGGGGTAGCCAGCAACTGCGTGCAGAGGCATCAACTGGGTGTGTAGCCAGCAACTGGGTGTGGAGGCATAAACTGGGGGTGTAGCCAGCAACTGGGTGCAGAGGCATCAACTGGGTGTGTAGCCAGCAACTGGGTGTGGAGGCATCAACTGGGGGTGTAGCCAGCAACTGGGTGCAGAGGCATCAACTGGGTGTGTAGCCAGCAACTGGGTGTAGAGGCATCAACTGGGGGTGTAGCCAGCAACTGGGCGCAGAGGCATCATCTGGGGGTGTAGCCAGCAACTGGGTGTGGAGGCATCAACTGGGGGTGTAGCCAGCAACTGGGTGTGGAGGCATCAACTGGGTGTGTAACCAGCAACTGGGTGCAGAGGCATCAACTGGGTGTGTAGCCAGCAACTGGGTGTGGAGGCATCAACTGGGTGTGTAGCCAGCAACTGGATGTGGAGGCATCAACTGGGTGTGTAGCCAGCAACTGGGTGTGGAGGCATCAACTGGGGGTGTAGCCAGCAACTGGGCGCAGAGGCATCAACTGGGTGTGTAGCCAGCAACTGGGTGTGGAGGCATCAACTGGGTGTGTAGCCAGCAACTGGGTGTGGAGGCATCAACTGGGGGTGTAGCCAGCAACTGGGTGTGGAGGCATCAACTGGGTGTGTAGCCAGCAACTGGGTGTGGAGGCATCAACTGGGGGTGTAGCCAGCAACTGGGTGTGGAGGCATCAACTGGGTGTGTAGCAAGCAACTGGGTGTGGAGGCATCAACTGGGTGTGTAGCCAGCAACTGGGTGTGGAGGCATGAACTGGGTGTGTAGCCAGCAACTGGGTGTGGAGGCATCAACTGGGGGTGTAGCCAGCAACTGGGTGTGGAGGCATCAACTGGGGTTGTAGCCAGCAACTGGGTGTGGAGGCATCAACTGGGTGTGTAGCCAGCAACTGGGTGTAGAGGCATCAACTGGGGGTGTAACCAGCAACTGGGTGTAGAGGCATAAACTAAGGGTGTAGCCAGCAACTGGGTGTGGAGGCATCAACTTGGGGTGTAGCCAGCAACTGGGTGTGGAGGCATCAACTGGGGGTGTAGCTAGCAACTGGGTGTGGAGGCATCAACTGGGGGTGTAGCCAGCAACTGGGTGTGGAGGCATCAACTGGGGGTGTAGCCAGCAACTGGGTGTAGAGGCATCAACTGGGGGTGTAGCCAGCAACTGGGTGTAGAGGCATCCACTGGGGGTGTAGCCAGCAACTGGGTGTGGAGGCATCAACTGGGGGTGTAGCCAGCAACTGGGTGTGGAGGCATCAACTGGGGGGGTAGCCAGCAACTGCGTGCAGAGGCACCAACTGGGTGTGTAGCCAGCAACTGGGTGTGGAGGCATAAACTGGGGGTGTAGCCAGCAACTGGGTGCAGAGGCATCAACTGGGTGTGTAGCCAGCAACTGGGTGTGGAGGCATCAACTGGGGGTGTAGCCAGCAACTGGGTGCAGAGGCATCAACTGGGTGTGTAGCCAGCAACTGGGTGTAGAGGCATCAACTGGGGGTGTAGCCAGCAACTGGGCGCAGAGGCATCATCTGGGGGTGTAGCCAGCAACTGGGTGTGGAGGCATCAACTGGGGGTGTAGCCAGCAACTGGGTGTGGAGGCATCAACTGGGTGTGTAACCAGCAACTGGGTGCAGAGGCATCAACTGGGTGTGTAGCCAGCAACTGGGTGTGGAGGCATCAACTGGGTGTGTAGCCAGCAACTGGATGTGGAGGCATCAACTGGGTGTGTAGCCAGCAACTGGGTGTGGAGGCATCAACTGGGGGAGTAGCCAGCAACTGGGCGCAGAGGCATCAACTGGGTGTGTAGCCAGCAACTGGGTGTGGAGGCATCAACTGGGGGTGTAGCCAGCAACTGGGTGCAGAGGCATCAACTGGGTGTGTAGCCAGCAACTGGGTGTGGAGGCATCAACTGGGTGTGTAGCCAGCAACTGGGTGTGGAGGCATCAACTGGGGGTGTAGCCAGCAACTGGGTGCAAAGGCATCAACTGGGTGTGTAGCCAGCAACTGGGTGTGGAGGCATCAACTGGGGGTGTAGCCAGCAACTGGGCGCAGAGGCATCAACTGGGTGTGTAGCCAGCAACTGGGTGTGGAGGCATCAACTGGGTGTGTAGCCAGCAACTGGGTGTGGAGGCATCAACTGGGGGTGTAGCCAGCAACTGGGTGCAGAGGCATCAACTGGATGTGTAGACAGCAACTGGGTGTGGAGGCATCAACTGGGTGTGTAGCCAGCAACTGGGTGTGGAGGCATCAACTGGGTGTGTAGCCAGCAACTGGGTGTGGAGGCATCAACTGGGTGTGTAGCCAGCAACTGGGTGTGGAGGGATCAACTGGGGGTGTAGCCAGCAACTGGGTGTGGAGACATCAACTGGGGGTGTAGCCAGCAACTGGGCGCAGAGGCATCAACTGGGTGTGTAGCCAGCAACTGGGTGTGGAGGCATCAACTGGGTGTGTAGCCAGCAACTGGGTGTGGAGGCATCAACTGGGTGTGTAGCCAGCAACTGGGTGTGGAGGCATCAACTGGATGTGTAGCCAGCAACTGGGTGTGGAGACATCAACTGGGGGTGTAGCCAGCAACTGGGTGCAGAGGCATCAACTGGGTGTGTAGCCAGCAACTGGGTGTGGAGGCATCAACTGGGTGTGTAGCCAGCCACTGGGTGTGGAGGCATCAACTGGGTGTGTAGCCAGCAACTGGGTGTGGAGGCATCAACTGGGTGTGTAGCCAGCAACTGGGTGTGGAGGCATCAACTGGGTGTGTAGCCAGCAACTGGGCGCAGAGGCATCAACTGGGTGTGCAGCCAGCAACTGGGTGTGGAGGCATCAACTGGGGGTGTAGCCAGCAACTGGGTGCAGAGGCATCAACTGGGTGTGTAGCCAGCAACTGGGTGTGGAGGCATCAACTGGGTATGTAGCCAGCAACTGGGTGTGAAGGCATCAACTGGGGGTGTAGCCAGCAACTGGGTGCAAAGGCATCAACTGGGTGTGTAGCCAGCAACTGGGTGTGGAGGCATCAACTGGGGGTGTAGCCAGCAACTGGGCGCAGAGGCATCAACTGGGTGTGTAGCCAGCAACTGGGTGTGGAGGCATCAACTGGGTGTGTAGCCAGCAACTGGGTGTGGAGGCATCAACTGGGGGTGTAGCCAGCAACTGGGTGCAGAGGCATCAACTGGGTGTGTAGCCAGCAACTGGGTGTGGAGGCATCAACTGGGTGTGTAGCCAGCAACTGGGTGTGGAGGCATCAACTGGGTGTGTAGCCAGTATTATAGACTGTGGGTTGGTTGGTGTTGTCGTCGTTGATCCTTCTCTATGGACAACCCAACCCACAGCTCGGCAGAGTGCTTATACTAGGAGATCACCCTTGGCGCTTCTGGCTCTTGGAGAGGGGCTCAACGTCACACGTTCAGGGGATGCGGCTCCAACACTTAGCCTCGTTGTCACGTGCACACACCCACTCGAGCCGCTGTGACTCCCCACTCTCTCCTTATGAGATATGATCTCCTCAATCCCCCTATGACTTACTAGTATTACCTCCTACCCTGTCCACAGCAGTGGTTCATGGTTCTTTCTCTCTCTCTCTCTCCTTCTTTACTACCTCCTGGGAAGCCTCACTAGGACAAGGGCAAACACCAGCAAATTGTGACACATTTACTGAACAAAGCACATACACGATACATACACACATATAATAATAATGAATCCTATACTCTATAATATCACAATCAGGTTGCACTCCAATACCATCAGAACTCTATTATCAGCTTATCAAGTGGTATCCTATCTCCTGGTTCACCACCTGATACTATTAACCTCCTCAAGTTGGTCAAGCCTACACACTGTTGCACCATCAGCAAGATAACATATATATATAGAAAATCAGCATTTGAATGCAATAACATATACCAGTATAAATGTTCATTGATACTTCAGTATAAAAAACTCCTTGACGTAAGAATGCCAACAGTCACTCACCTCTCACTGCGTCTTGCACGCTACTGACAACCAAACACTATCGACTCCCTATAAGTAATCCACCAGAACTTCCCCTTCCACCTCTGGAAGTTCACTACCCTAATATCTTTAGGTTCTTCCGGGCTTCGCTACCAGGATCCTCTGCAGCTCCTCCAGGCTGCTATCATGAAGTTTCCTTGTGCAACTACGGTGCTTCACCCTTCTGTTAGGTTCTTCCACAGCTCTCTTGGCTGCTACACCACCTCTACAGAAGCACGTGACACTCCTCTTCACTGCTGCTTCTCCTCACAGCTCGAGGTCCTCTGCTCCACTACCTTGGAGTCTCATCAGCTACATCATCTGCTGGCTTCGAAGTTCTCAGCAACTTCTTCCCCAAAGAACAAACCTGCAACCCATCGACACTCCAATAAAATGTTCCCCTTTAACACATAAACAAAAATAACCACACAATATGCTTGCCTCAAACCTCTATCTGTTCTCTACATACAGTGAGAGTGGACTCCCCCGTTTTGGGCGGGTCCATACTCCACCTCGCCTGGCGGCGGTCCTCACTCGCTGGGAGGGTCTTCCTACATCCGGAGCCAGGCTCCCTCAGTCGTCCGCCAGCGCTCAGAGGGGGCGGACGTCGCTCCGTGTTCCTCCCTCTCCACTCTCTTATTTCAGGCCTTCTGCCTTATTAAAACATGTCTAACTTATAAATAAACATCGCTACTGTCGCTGGGCACACGACCAAACTACAAGCAATCACTATGAACTGGCGTATATCGTGCTTACCACAGATTAATTGGTCGAGGGCGCTTTCCCTCTGACGGCGTCTGGTCAGGGCGCTCCCACGGCCCACAATAATGCTTCTGGGCGATTTAATATCTGCTCGTCGACCAGGACTTGAGACCACAACGTTCCCAGCTCGATTCCACAGCTGGTACGTCCGCACACTTCTCTTCTCTTCGAGATATATCACTAGGGGTTCCCTTCTGACGGGAGCTCAAACGGAGCGCGGCTTCCCCCTGCGATGTCTGGCACTCAAGTGAGGTCAAGGTCCTCCGGAAGCGAGCCTCACGCCTCCAGCAAAATGTCCACATCTCCTAGCCAGTCATTTATCTATTTCCTTACTTACTGCCCATAATCTTAAACTGTTACACATATCCAACCAACTATTTTACATATGCGTTATCACCTCAATACTTGCTAGACCTTCTAATCAGGTCAGGCTTGACGAATAACTCTCAAGGAGGGAGACTCGTTTCTCCTGTAGGCTGAGATCATAACACTCCCCTCCCCTTATTTTTGAGAGTTATTCCAGTGGCAAAGCTCGGGATAATACATCCGCCACCACACTGTCTCGTTCGTCACCCCATATACTCTCTTAGGAGTCTACAATTAGTTCGTTGCACCTTGCAACATCTGGCTCACAACTCTCCAGAAACATGGTCTTCTCACAAACGATTTGACTTCTCTGGCACCTCTTGGCTAGGCTGTCCTCCTTGGACGCCTGCAATCCATTGGTCCACTCTACTTATTGTTTCCACCCTCCATTTCCTCGTCTTCTTCTCTTCACGTCCAGAGTCAGACATCTGCTGTCTGTACCTCCTCTGTCGTCTTCACACTTCCATCTACTGCCATTATACTTTCGTCTCCTGTCATCATACTTCACTCCCTCGTCTTCACCGACGATCCTCCCTTTCGTCTCCTCATTTATCCAAGACCTCATCCTGTTTGACTTCCTTCGCATCCTCGGATTTCTTCTATTCCTCCATGCTTGTATCATCTTCCTCTTCCCACATTTCTCACTTCTATACCACTCCATTTCTTCTCCTTCGACTCTTCTTCGTTCCCTAAAAGTTCCTTCGGGCACTGTATTATCTTCTCCAGCGTCTTCCTTGTCGGCCACCTCTCCCTTCATCACTACCGAGACGGGGTACTCAATGGCTTGGCGGTCTCCTGACTCATTTCCTCGGATGTCAGTCAGGTTCACACTCTCAGGTGTCCCACACGTGCCGTGGGCTTCTGGGCACTCCTCTGGCACAGTCTCCGCTATGACACTTGTCAACACCTTTGTCCCGCACAAGTCATTCCCCAGGATCACTTGGACTCCTGGAACAGGTATGTCGGGGCACACTCCCAACATCACCTCCGCCGACACATATTCCGACCTTAGCTGGACAGTACAAACGGGCATGTCACTCTCAGACAATAACCCATATACTTTCATCTTACTCCTGCCAGCTAACCGTCAATCATTCCCAATCAGGCTTCTCGTAATCAAGCTCTGATTAGCTCCGGTATCTCTTAAGATACCAACTTCTACTTCAGGTTGGCTTCCTATCCTGATCCAACCTTTGCTCATGAACGGCCTATACCTCTCGTTCACTAAGTTCATCTTCTGTGGTTTGTCTCGGAACACATTAGTATATTTACTTCCGGGGTCACACATGGCCAGGGTCACAACTCTCTTGCCCTGTCTACAAACTCGCATCACATGGCCCAATCCGTTACAATTGTAACACCTCACCTGGGAAAAATCTCTCCTATAAGAACCAGAGTGGCTCTGACTTTGTCCACTCGCATGAGAGTTCCTAGGGCCAGGCACACTACCTGCACTCTGTGGGGCTTTACTGGACTCTTGGTTTCCTGGATAACGATTAGTTTCTCGTCTGGCTCCTCCATCTTCACTTTCAGACGAAGTGCGCGACCTACTCTTCTGAGTTTTAGGGTATTTACTTTTATCTGCCCATTTATCAAAATTTTTCTCACCCCAGACTCTTCTGGGTCTTTCATAATTTCTTCCTCCCCAGACTCCACTGGGTCTACCATTGCTGCGTCTCACCTCATTCTGCACTTTGTTCTCCCTCAAGCTCTTGTATGCTTCAGTAATCATATCTGCCCTATCTGCGGCATCTTTCACCTCCTTTATCCCTGCTTCTTGGATCTTGAACTTTGTTTCAGGATGCATCATCTCCAAGAACTTCTCCATGACCATCAGTTGCTTCAGGTCAGCATAAGATCCAACTCCAGCAGCCTCAATCCACTTCTGGAATCGTCTTTCCAGATCTCTTGCTGTCTCAGCAAATGTACATGCTCCAACTTTGATCATTTCTCTGAAGCGCTTCCTATAAGCCTCTGAGGTTAACTGAAACGAGCGCAATATGCTGCTCTTTACTGTGGCGTAATCCTGGCACTCTTCCAGTGACAATTGGGTGTATGCCTCCCTGGCTGCACCGGTCAATCTTAACTGGACCAGCTGGGCCCATTCCTCCTGTGGCCACTCCTTGATACTGGCTACTTTTTCAAAGTGCTCGAAAAAGCTCTCTGCCTCTTCGGGAACAAACAAGGGAATGTCCTTCTCCCTAACCCTAACATCTGGTGGGTGTGATACCTGGGTGGTGCTCTCTGGCAACCCATGTTCCATCCTTTGCTCAGCCAAGGTTCTATTCGCTTCTATCTGCATTTGTTTTGTTCTCTCTTTTTCTTTTTCGACCTGGGCTTTTTCTTTTTCGACCAGGGCTTTTTCTTTTTCTTGTTCCAACTCCAGTTCTCTTACTCTGGTTTTCTCTTTTTCTACTTCCAACCTGGTTTTCTCTTTTTCTACTTCCAGCCTGGTTTTCTCTTTTTCTACTTCCAGCCTGGTTTTCTCTTTTTCCTTCTCGGCTTCATTTTTCATCTGGAGTTCTAATTTCATCTTTTCCAGCTGGAACTGTCTCTCCTCACGTTGTTGTTGGATCTGGAGCTCTAACTGGAATCTCTCCAAGCTCCTATTTCGGCTACTCCTACTACTGCGGCTACTCTTGCTGCTCCTACTCGATCCCTGGGATCTCACTTCATCCTGCCCATCATCCTCCTTTCTACTTTCAGCTCCTTCCTGGGCTCCTTGTTCTGCCGCTTCACTTCTGGCTCTCAACTGCCTCAGGATCTCATCCTTCATCCCAGCTACTTTAGAGGCTTTCAACCTGATGCCACATTTTTCTGCTATTTGTTTCAATTGATCCCTCGTGCAACCTTCTAAATCCTCAGGCTTGCCTGACTCCACAAACGCTTGCACCTTATCCATCTTTGTCCTGTGAGTCTTCCCAAGAGAGAATATACACCTGCGGTCACACAGTTTATCTCAGCAAGGGTGTACAAATCCACTCTTGGACAGGGTGTGGGTGTGTCAGTTCACTCTCCCGGATACAGGCCCCCAATTTATTATAGACTGTGGGTTGGTTGGTGTTGTCGTCGTTGATCCTTCTCTATGGACAACCCAACCCACAGCTCGGCAGAGTGCTTATACTAGGAGATCACCCTTGGCGCTTCTGGCTCTTGGAGAGGGGCTCAACGTCACACGTTCAGGGGATGCGGCTCCAACACTTAGCCTCGTTGTCACGTGCACACACCCACTCGAGCCGCTGTGACTCCCCACTCTCTCCTTATGAGATATGATCTCCTCAATCCCCCTATGACTTACTAGTATTACCTCCTACCCTGTCCACAGCAGTGGTTCATGGTTCTTTCTCTCTCTCTCTCTCCTTCTTTACTACCTCCTGGGAAGCCTCACTAGGACAAGGGCAAACACCAGCAAATTGTGACACATTTACTGAACAAAGCACATACACGATACATACACACATATAATAATAATGAATCCTATACTCTATAATATCACAATCAGGTTGCACTCCAATACCATCAGAACTCTATTATCAGCTTATCAAGTGGTATCCTATCTCCTGGTTCACCACCTGATACTATTAACCTCCTCAAGTTGGTCAAGCCTACACACTGTTGCACCATCAGCAAGATAACATATATATATAGAAAATCAGCATTTGAATGCAATAACATATACCAGTATAAATGTTCATTGATACTTCAGTATAAAAAACTCCTTGACGTAAGAATGCCAACAGTCACTCACCTCTCACTGCGTCTTGCACGCTACTGACAACCAAACACTATCGACTCCCTATAAGTAATCCACCAGAACTTCCCCTTCCACCTCTGGAAGTTCACTACCCTAATATCTTTAGGTTCTTCCGGGCTTCGCTACCAGGATCCTCTGCAGCTCCTCCAGGCTGCTATCATGAAGTTTCCTTGTGCAACTACGGTGCTTCACCCTTCTGTTAGGTTCTTCCACAGCTCTCTTGGCTGCTACACCACCTCTACAGAAGCACGTGACACTCCTCTTCACTGCTGCTTCTCCTCACAGCTCGAGGTCCTCTGCTCCACTACCTTGGAGTCTCATCAGCTACATCATCTGCTGGCTTCGAAGTTCTCAGCATCTTCTTCCCCAAAGAACAAACCTGCAACCCATCGACACTCCAATAAAATGTTCCCCTTTAACACATAAACAAAAATAACCACACAATATGCTTGCCTCAAACCTCTATCTGTTCTCTACATACAGTGAGAGTGGACTCCCCCGTTTTGGGCGGGTCCATACTCCACCTCGCCTGGCGGCGGTCCTCACTCGCTGGGAGGGTCTTCCTACATCCGGAGCCAGGCTCCCTCAGTCGTCCGCCAGCGCTCAGAGGGGGCGGACGTCGCTCCGTGTTCCTCCCTCTCCACTCTCTTATTTCAGGCCTTCTGCCTTATTAAAACATGTCTAACTTATAAATAAACATCGCTACTGTCGCTGGGCACACGACCAAACTACAAGCAATCACTATGAACTGGCGTATATCGTGCTTACCACAGATTAATTGGTCGAGGGCGCTTTCCCTCTGACGGCGTCTGGTCAGGGCGCTCCCACGGCCCACAATAATGCTTCTGGGCGATTTAATATCTGCTCGTCGACCAGGACTTGAGACCACAACGTTCCCAGCTCGATTCCACAGCTGGTACGTCCGCACACTTCTCTTCTCTTCGAGATATATCACTAGGGGTTCCCTTCTGACGGGAGCTCAAACGGAGCGCGGCTTCCCCCTGCGATGTCTGGCACTCAAGTGAGGTCAAGGTCCTCCGGAAGCGAGCCTCACGCCTCCAGCAAAATGTCCACATCTCCTAGCCAGTCATTTATCTATTTCCTTACTTACTGCCCATAATCTTAAACTGTTACACATATCCAACCAACTATTTTACATATGCGTTATCACCTCAATACTTGCTAGACCTTCTAATCAGGTCAGGCTTGACGAATAACTCTCAAGGAGGGAGACTCGTTTCTCCTGTAGGCTGAGATCATAACACCAGCAACTGGGTGTGGAGGCATCAACTGCGTGTGTAGCCAGCAACTGGGTGTGGAGGGATCAACTGGGGGTGTAGCCAGCAACTGGGTGTGGAGGCATCAACTGGGGGTGTAGCCAGCAACTGGGTGCAGAGGCATCAACTGGGTGTGTAGCCAGCAACTGGGTGTAGAGGCATCAACTGGGTGTGTAGCCAGCAACTGGGTGTGGAGGCATCAACTGGGGGTGTAGCCAGCAACTGGGTGTGGAGGCATCAACTGGGTGTGTAGCCAGCAACTGGGTGTGGAGGCATCAACTGGGGGTGTAGCCAGCAACTGGGTGTGGAGGCATCAACTGGGTGTGTAGCCAGCAACTGGGTGTGGAGGCATGAACTGGGGGTGTAGCCAGCAACTGGGTGTGGAGGCATCAACTGGGTGTGTAGCAAGCAACTGGGTGTGGTGGCATCAACTGGGTGTGTAGCCAGCAACTGGGTGTGGAGGCATCAACTGGGTGTGTAGCCAGCAACTGGGTGTGGAGGCATCAACTGGGGGTGTAGCCAGCAACTGGGTGTGGAGGCATCAACTGGGGTTGTAGCCAGCAACTGGGTGTGGAGGCATCAACTGGGTGTGTAGCCAGCAACTGGGTGTAGAGGCATCAACTGGGGGTGTAACCAGCAACTGGGTGTAGAGGCATAAACTAAGGGTGTAGCCAGCAACTGGGTGTGGAGGCATCAACTGGGGGTGTAGCCAGCAACTGGGTGTGGAGGCATCAACTGGGGGTGTAGCTAGCAACTGGGTGTGGAGGCATCAACTGGGGGTGTAGCCAGCAACTGGGTGTGGAGGCATCAACTGGGGGTGTAGCCAGCAACTGGGTGTAGAGGCATCAACTGGGGGTGTAGCCAGCAACTGGGTGTAGAGGCATCCACTGGGGGTGTAGCCAGCAACTGGGTGTGGAGGCATCAACCGGGGGTGTAGCCAGCAACTGGGTGTGGAGGCATCAACTGGGGGGGTAGCCAGCAACTGCGTGCAGAGGCATCAACTGGGTGTGTAGCCAGCAACTGGGTGTGGAGGCATAAACTGGGGGTGTAGCCAGCAACTGGGTGCAGAGGCATCAACTGGGTGTGTAGCCAGCAACTGGGTGTGGAGGCATCAACTGGGGGTGTAGCCAGCAACTGGGTGCAGAGGCATCAACTGGGTGTGTAGCCAGCAACTGGGTGTAGAGGCATCAACTGGGGGTGTAGCCAGCAACTGGGCGCAGAGGCATCATCTGGGGGTGTAGCCAGCAACTGGGTGTGGAGGCATCAACTGGGGGTGTAGCCAGCAACTGGGTGTGGAGGCATCAACTGGGTGTGTAACCAGCAACTGGGTGCAGAGGCATCAACTGGGTGTGTAGCCAGCAACTGGGTGTGGAGGCATCAACTGGGTGTGTAGCCAGCAACTGGATGTGGCGGCATCAACTGGGTGTGTAGCCAGCAACTGGGTGTGGAGGCATCAACTGGGGGTGTAGCCAGCAACTGGGCGCAGAGGCATCAACTGGGTGTGTAGCCAGCAACTGGGTGTGGAGGCATCAACTGGGGGTGTAGCCAGCAACTGGGTGCAGAGGCATCAACTGGGTGTGTAGCCAGCAACTGGGTGTGGAGGCATCAACTGGGTGTGTAGCCAGCAACTGGGTGTGGAGGCATCAACTGAGGGTGTAGCCAGCAACTGGGTGCAAAGGCATCAACTGGGTGTGTAGCCAGCAACTGGGTGTGGAGGCATCAACTGGGGGTGTAGCCAGCAACTGGGCGCAGAGGCATCAACTGGGTGTGTAGCCAGCAACTGGGTGTGGAGGCATCAACTGGGTGTGTAGCCAGCAACTGGGTGTGGTGGCATCAACTGGGGGTGTAGCCAGCAACTGGGTGCAGAGGCATCAACTGGATGTGTAGACAGCAACTGGGTGTGGAGGCATCAACTGGGTGTGTAGCCAGCAACTGGGTGTGGAGGCATCAACTGGGTGTGTAGCCAGCAACTGGGTGTGGAGGCATCAACTGGGTGTGTAGCCAGCAACTGGGTGTGGAGGGATCAACTGGGGGTGTAGCCAGCAACTGGGTGTGGAGACATCAACTGGGGGTGTAGCCAGCAACTGGGTGCAGAGGCATCAACTGGGTGTGTAGCCAGCAACTGGGTGTGGAGGCATCAACTGGGTGTGTAGCCAGCAACTGGGTGTGGAGGCATCAACTGGGTGTGTAGCCAGCAACTGGGTGTGGAGGCATCAACTGGGGGTGTAGCCAGCAACTGGGTGCAGACTCATCAACTGGGGGTGTAGCCAGCAACTGGGTGCAGAGGCATCAACTGGGTGTGTAGCCAGCAACTGGGTGTGGAGGCATCAACTGGGTGTGTAGCCAGCAACTGGGTGTGGAGGCATCAACTGGGTGTGTAGCCAGCAACTGGGTGTGGAGGCATCAACTGGGTGTGTAGCCAGCAACTGGGTGTGGAGGCATCAACTGGGTGTGTAGCCAGCAACTGGGTGTGGAGGCATCAACTGGGTGTGTAGCCATTAACTGGGTGTGGAGGCATCAACTGGGTGTGTAGCCAGCAACTGGGTGTGGAGGCATCAACTGGGGGTGTAGCCAGCAACTGGGTGTGGAGGCATCAACTGGGGTTGTAGCCAGCAACTGGGTGTGGAGTCATCAACTGGGTGTGTAGCCAGCAACTGGGTGTGGAGGCGTCAGCTGGGGGTGTAGCCAGCAACTGGGCGCAGAGGCATCAACTGGGTGTGTAGCCAGCAACTGGGTGTGGAGGCATCAGCTGGGGGTGTAGACAGCAACTGGGTGCAGAGGCATCAACTGGGTGTGTAGCCAGCAACTGGGTGTGGAGGCATCAACTGGGGGTGTAGCTAGCAACTGGGCACAGAGGCATCAACTGGGTGTGTAGCCAGCAACTGGGTGTGGAGGCATCAACTGGGGGTGTAGCCAGCAACTGGGTGCAGAGGCATCAACTGGGTGTGTAGCCAGCAACTGGGTGTGGAGGCATCAACTGGGTGTGTAGCCAGCAACTGGGTGTGGAGGCATCAACTGGGGGTGTAGCCAGCAACTGGGTGCAGAGGCATCAACTGGGTGTGTAGCCAGCAACTGGGTGTGGAGGCATCAACTGGGGGTGTAGCCAGCAACTGGGCGCAGAGGCATCAACTGGGTGTGTAGCCAGCAACTGGGTGTGGAGGCATCAACTGGGGGTGTAGCCAGCAACTGGGTGTGGAGGCATCAACTGGGTGTGTAGCCAGCAACTGGGTGTGGAGGCATCAACTGGGTGTGTAGCCAGCAACTGGGTGTGGAGGCATCAACTGGGTGTGTAGCCAGCAACTGGGTGTGGAGGCATCAACTGGGTGTGTAGCCAGCAACTGGGTGTGGAGGCATCAACTGGGTGTGTAGCCAGCAACTGGGTGTGGAGGCAACAACTGGGTGTGTAGCCATCAACTGGGTGTGGAGGCATCAACTGGGTGTGTAGCCAGCAACTGGGTGTGGAGGCATCAACTGGGTGTGTAGCCAGCAACTGGGTGTGGAGGCATCAACTGGGGGTGTAGCCAGCATCTGGGTGTGGAGGCATCAACTGGGGGTGTAGCCAGCAACTGGGTGTGGAGGCATCAACTGGGGGTGTAGCCAGTTACTGGGTGTGGAGGCATCAACTGGGTGTGTAGCCAGCAACTGGGTGTGGAGGCATCAACTGGGTCTGTAGCCAGCAACTGGGTGTGGAGGCATCAACTGGGGGTGTAGCCAGCAACTGGGTGTGGAGGCATCAACTGGGTGTGTAGCCAGCAACTGGGTGTGGAGGCATCAACTGGGGGTGTAGCCAGCAACTGGGTGTGGAGGCATCAACTGGGTGTGTAGCCAGCTACTGGGTGTGGAGGCATCAACTGGGTGTGTAGCCAGCAACTGGGTGTGGAGGCATCAACTGGGTGTGTAGCCAGCAACTGGGTGTGGAGGCATCAACTGGGGGTGTAGCCAGCAACTGGGTGTGGAGGCATCAACTGGGGTTGTAGCCAGCAACTGGGTGTGGAGGCATCAACTGGGTGTGTAGCCAGCAACTGGGTGTGGAAGCATCAGCTGGGGGTGTAGCCAGCAACTGGGCGCAGAGGCATCAACTGGGTGTGTAGCCAGCAACTGGGTGTGGAGGCATCAGCTGGGGGTGTAGACAGCAACTGGGTGCAGAGGCATCAACTGGGTGTGTAGCCAGCAACTGGGTGTGGAGGCATCAACTGGGGGTGTAGCTAGCAACTGGGCACAGAGGCATCAACTGGGTGTGTAGCCAGCAACTGGGTGTGGAGGCATCAACTGGGGGTGTAGCCAGCAACTGGGTGCAGAGGCATCAACTGGGTGTGTAGCCAGCAACTGGGTGTGGAGGCATCAACTGGGTGTGTAGCCAGCAACTGGGTGTGGAGGCATCAACTGGGGGTGTAGCCAGCAACTGGGTGCAGAGGCATCAACTGGGTGTGTAGCCAGCAACTGGGTGTGGAGGCATCAACTGGGGGTGTAGCCAGCAACTGGGCGCAGAGGCATCAACTGGGGGTGTAGCCAGCAACTGGGTGTGGAGGCATCAACTGGGGGTGTAGCCAGCAACTGGGTGTGGAGGCATCAACTGGGTGTGTAGCCAGCAACTGGGTGTGGAGGCATCAACTGGGTGTGTAGCCAGCAACTGGGTGTGGAGGCATCAACTGGGTGTGTAGCCAGCAACTGGGTGTGGAGGCATCAACTGGGTGTGTAGCCAGCAACTGGGTGTGGAGGCATGAAATGGGTGTGTAGCCAGCAACTGGGTGTGGAGGCAACAACTGGGTGTGTAGCCATCAACTGGGTGTGGAGGCATCAACTGGGTGTGTAGCCAGCAACTGGGTGTGGAGGCATCAACTGGGTGTGTAGCCAGCAACTGGGTGTGGGGGCATCAACTGGGGGTGTAGCCAGCAACTGGGTGTGGAGGCATCAACTGGGGGTGTAGCCAGCAACTGGGTGTGGAGGCATCAACTGGGGGTGTAGCCAGTTACTGGGTGTGGAGGCATCAACTGGGTGTGTAGCCAGCAACTGGGTGTGGAGGCATCAACTGGGTCTGTAGCCAGCAACTGGGTGTGGAGGCATCAACTGGGGGTGTAGCCAGCAACTGGGTGTGGAGGCATCAACTGGGTGTGTAGCCAGCAACTGGGTGTGGAGGCATCAACAGGGTGTGTAGCCAGCAACTGGGTGTGGAGGCATCAACTGGGGGTGTAGCCAGCAACTGGGTGTGGAGGCATCAACTTGGTGTGTAGCCAGCAACTGGGTGTGGAGGCATCAACTGGATGTGTAGCCAGCAACTGGGTGTGGAGGCATCAACTGGGGTGTAGCCAGGAACTGGGTGCAGAGGCATCAACCGGGTGTGTAGCCAGCAACTGGGTGTGGAGGCACAAACTGGGAGTGTAGCCAGCAACTGGGTGCAGAGACATCAACTGGGTGTGTAGCCAGCAACTGGGTGTGGAGGCATCAACTGGGAGTGTAGCCAGCAACTGGGTGTGGAGGCATCAACTGGGTGTGTAGCCAGCAACTGGGTGTGGAGGCATCAACTGGGGGTGTAGCCAGCAACTGGGTGCAGAGGCATCAACTGGGTGTGTAGCCAGCAACTGGGTGTGGAGGCATCAACTGGGGGTGTAGCCAGCAACTGGGTGTGGAGGCATCAACTGTGGGTGTAGCCACCAACTGGGTGTGGAGGCATTAACTGGGGGTGTAGCCAGCAACTGGGTGTGAAGGCATCAACTGGGGGTGTAGCCAGCAACTAGGTGTGGAGGCATCAACTGGGGGTGTAGCCAGCAACTGAGTGTAGAGGCATCAATTGGGGGTGTAGCCAGCAACTGGGTGTAGTGTCATCAACTGGGGGTGTAGCCAGCAACTGGGTGTGGAGGCATCATTTGGGGGTGTAGCCAGCAACTGGGCGCAGAGGCATCAACTAGGTGTGTAGCCAGCAACTGGGTGTGGAGGCATCAACTGGGTGTGTAGCCAGCAACTGGGTGTGGAGGCATCAACTGGGGGTGTAGCCAGCAACTGGGTGCAGAGGCATCAACTGGGTGTGTAGGCAACAACTGGGTGTGGAGGCATCAACTGGGTGTGTAGCCAGCAACTGGGTGTGGAGGCATCAACTGGGTGTGTAGCCAGCAACTGGGTGTGGAGGCATCAACTGGGTGTGTAGCCAGCAACTGGGTGTGGAGGCATCAACTGGGTGTGTAGCCAGCAACAGGGTGTGGAGGCATCAACTGGGTGTGTAGCCAGCAACTGGGTGTGGAGGCATCAACTGGGTGTGTAGCCAGCAACTGGGTGTGGAGGCAACAACTGGGTGTGTAGCCATCAACTGGGTGTGGAGGCATCAACTGGGTGTGTAGCCAGCAACTGGGTGTGGAGGCATCAACTGGGTGTGTAGCCAGCAACTGGGTGTGGAGGCATCAACTGGGGGTGTAGCCAGCAACTGGGTGTGGAGGCATCAACTGGGGGTGTAGCCAGCAACTGGGTGTGGAGGCATCAACTGGGGGTGTAGCCAGTTACTGGGTGTGGAGGCATCAACTGGGTGTGTAGCCAGCAACTGGGTGTGGAGGCATCAACTGGGTCTGTAGCCAGCAACTGGGTGTGGAGGCATCAACTGGGGGTGTAGCCAGCAACTGGGTGTGGAGGCATCAACTGGGTGTGTAGCCAGCAACTGGGTGTGGAGGCATCAACTGGGGGTGTAGCCAGCAACTGGGTGTGGAGGCATCAACTGGGTGTGTAGCCAGCAACTGGGTGTGGAGGCATCAACTGGGTGTGTAGCCAGCAACTGGGTGTGGAGGCATCAACTGGGTGTGTAGCCAGCAACTGGGTGTGGAGGCATCAACTGGGGGTGTAGCCAGCAACTGGGTGTGGAGGCATCAACTGGGGTTGTAGCCAGCAACTGGGTGTGGAGGCATCAACTGGGTGTGTAGCCAGCAACTGGGTGTGGAGGCATCAGCTGGGGGTGTAGCCAGCAACTGGGCGCAGAGGCATCAACTGGGTGTGTAGCCAGCAACTGGGTGTGGAGGCATCAGCTGGGGGTGTAGACAGCAACTGGGTGCAGAGGCATCAACTGGGTGTGTAGCCAGCAACTGGGTGTGGAGGCATCAACTGGGGGTGTAGCTAGCAACTGGGCACAGAGGCATCAACTGGGTGTGTAGCCAGCAACTGGGTGTGGAGGCATCAACTGGGGGTGTAGCCAGCAACTGGGTGCAGAGGCATCAACTGGGTGTGTAGCCAGCAACTGGGTGTGGAGGCATCAACTGGGTGTGTAGCCAGCAACTGGGTGTGGAGGCATCAACTGGGGGTGTAGCCAGCAACTGGGTGCAGAGGCATCAACTGGGTGTGTAGCCAGCAACTGGGTGTGGAGGCATCAACTGGGGGTGTAGCCAGCAACTGGGCGCAGAGGCATCAACTGGGGGTGTAGCCAGCAACTGGGTGTGGAGGCATCAACTGGGGGTGTAGCCAGCAACTGGGTGTGGAGGCATCAACTGGGTGTGTAGCCAGCAACTGGGTGTGGAGGGATCAACTGGGTGTGTAGCCAGCAACTGGGTGTGGAGGCATCAACTGGGTGTGTAGCCAGCAACTGGGTGTGGAGGCATCAACTGGGGTGTAGCCAGCAACTGGGTGCAGAGGCATCAACCGGGTGTGTAGCCAGCAACTGGGTGTGGAGGCACAAACTGGGTGTGTAGCCAGCAACTGGGTGCAGAGACATCAACTGGGTGTGTAGCCAGCAACTGGGTGTGGAGGCATCAACTGGGAGTGTAGCCAGCAACTGGGTGTGGAGGCATCAACTGGGTGTGTAGCCAGCAACTGGGTGTGGAGGCATCAACTGGGGGTGTAGCCAGCAACTGGGTGCAGAGGCATCAACTGGGTGTGTAGCCAGCAACTGGGTGTGGAGGCATCAACTGGGGGTGTAGCCAGCAACTGGGTGTGGAGGCATCAACTGTGGGTGTAGCCAGCAACTGGGTGTGGAGGCATTAACTGGGGGTGTAGCCAGCAACTGGGTGTGAAGGCATCAACTGGGGGTGTAGCCAGCAACTAGGTGTGGAGGCATCAACTGGGGGTGTAGCCAGCAACTGGGTGTAGAGGCATCAATTGGGGGTGTAGCCAGCAACTGGGTGTAGAGGCATCAACTGGGGGTGTAGCCAGCAACTGGGTGTGGAGGCATCAACTGGGGGTGTAGCCATCAACTGGGTGTGGAGGCATCAACTGGGGGTGGAGGCATCAACTGGGGGTGTAGCCAGCAACTGGGTGCAGAGGCATCAACTGGGGGTGTAGCCAGCAACTGGGCGCAGAGGCATCAACTGGGGGTGTAGCCAGCAACTGGGTGTGGAGGCATCAACTGGGGGTGTAGCCAGCAACTGGGTGCAAAGGCATCAACTGAGGGTGTAGCCAGCAACTGGGCGCAGAGGCATCATCTGGGGGTGTAGCCAGCAACTGGGTGTGGAGGCATCAACTGGGGGTGTAGCCAGCAACTGGGTGTGGAGGCATCAACTGGGTGTGTAACCAGCAACTGGGTGCAGAGGCATCAACTGGGTGTGTAGCCAGCAACTGGGTGTGGAGGCATCAACTGGGTGTGTAGCCAGCAACTGGGTGTGGAGGCATCAACTGGGTGTGTAGCCAGCAACTGGGTGTGGAGGCATCAACTGGGGGTGTAGCCAGCAACTGGGTGCAGAGGCATCAACTGGGTGTGTAGCCAGCAACTGGGTGTGGAGGCATCAACTGGGTGTGTAGCCAGCAACTGGGTGTGGAGGCATCAACTGGGGGTGTAGCCAGCAACTGGGTGCAAAGGCATCAACTGGGTGTGTAGTGTAGCCAGCAACTGGGTGCAGAGGCATCAACTGGGTGTGTAGCCAGCAACTGGGTGTAGAGGCATCAACTGAGGGTGTAGCCAGCAACTGGGCGCAGAGGCATCAACTGGGTGTGTAGCCAGCAACTGGGTGTGAAGGCATCAACTGGGGGTGTAGCCAGCAACTGGGTGCAAAGGCATCAACTGGGTGTGTAGCCAGCAACTGGGTGTGGAGGCATCAACTGGGGGTGTAGCCAGAAACTGGGCGCAGAGGCATCAACTGGGTGTGTAGCCAGCAACTGGGTGTGGAGGCATCAACTGGGTGTGTAGCCAGCAACTGGGTGTGGAGGCATCAACTGGGGGTGTAGCCAGCAACTGGGTGCAGAGGCATCAACTGGGTGTGTAGCCAGCAACTGGGTGTGGAGGCATCAACTGGGTGTGTAGCCAGCAACTGGGTGTGGAGGCATCAACTGGGTGTGTAGCCAGCAACTGGGTGTGGAGGCATCAGCTGCGTGTGTAGCCAGCAACTGGGTGTGGAGGGATCAACTGGGGGTGTAGCCAGCAACTGGGTGTGGAGGCATCAACTGGGGGTGTAGCCAGCAACTGGGTGCAGAGGCATCAACTGGGTGTGTAGCCAGCAACTGGGTGTAGAGGCATCAACTGGGTGTGTAGCCAGCAACTGGGTGTGGAGGCATCAACTGGGGGTGTAGCCAGCAACTGGGTGCAGACTCATCAACTGGGTGTGTAGCCAGCAACTGGGTGTAGAGGCATCAACTGGGGGTGTAGCCAGCAACTGGGCGCAGAGGCATCATCTGGGGGTGTAGCCAGCAACTGGGTGTGGATGCATCAACTGGGGGTGTAGCCAGCAACTGGGTGTGGAGGCATCAACTGGGTGTGTAGCCAGCAACTGGGTGCGGAGGCATCAACTGGGGGTGTAGCCAGCAACTGGGTGTGGAGGCATCAACTGGGTGTGTAGCCAGCAACTGGGTGTATAGGCATCAACTGGGGGTGTAGCCAGCAACTGGGTGTGGAGGCATCAACTGGGTGTGTAGCAAGCAACTGGGTGTGGAGGCATCAACTGGGTGTGTAGCCAGCAACTGGGTGTGGAGGCATCAACTGGGGGTGTAGCCAGCAACTGGGTGCAGAGGCATCAACTGGGTGTGTAGCCAGCAACTGGGTGTGGAGGCATCAACTGGGGATGTAGCCTGCAACTGGGTGCAGAGGCATCAACTGGGTGTGTAGCCAGCAACTGGGTGTAGAGGCATCAACTGGGGGTGTAGCCAGCAACTGGGCGCAGAGGCATCATCTGGGGGTGTAGCCAGCAACTGGGTGTGGAGGCATCAACTGGGGGTGTAGCCAGCAACTGGGTGTGGAGGCATCAACTGGTTGTGTAACCAGCAACTGGGTGCAGAGGCATCAACTGGGTGTGTAGCCAGCAACTGGGTGTGGAGGCATCAACTGGGTGTGTAGCCAGCAACTGGATGTGGAGGCATCAACTGGGTGTGTAGCCAGCAACTGGGTGTGGAGGCATCAACTGGGGGTGTAGCCAGCAACTGGGCGCAGAGGCATCAACTGGGTGTGCAGCCAGCAACTAGGTGTGGAGGCATCAACTGAGGGTGTAGCCAGCAACTGGGTGCAGAGGCATCAACTGGGTGTGTAGCCAGCAACTGGGTGTGGAGGCATCAACTGGGTGTGTAGCCAGCAACTGGGTGTGAAGGCATCAACTGGGGGTGTAGCCAGCAACTGGGTGCAAAGGCATCAACTGGGTGTGTAGCCAGCAACTGGGTGTGGAGGCATCAACTGGGGGTGTAGCCAGCAACTGGGCGCAGAGGCATCAACTGGGTGTGTAGCCAGCAACTGGGT
This sequence comes from Procambarus clarkii, assembly GCF_040958095.1. NCBI lineage: Eukaryota > Metazoa > Arthropoda > Malacostraca > Decapoda > Cambaridae > Procambarus > Procambarus clarkii. The sequence continues at coordinate 23,792 of NW_027190814.1, forward strand.
GTGGAGGCATCAACTGGGTGTGTAGCCAGCAACTGGGTGTGGAGGCATCAACTGGGGGTGTAGCCAGCAACTGGGTGCAGAGGCATCAACTGGGTGTGTAGCCAGCAACTGGGTGTGGAGGCATCAACTGGGTGTGTAGCCAGCAACTGGGTGTGGAGGCATCAACTGGGTGTGTAGCCAGCAACTGGGTGTGGAGGAATCAACTGCGTGTGTAGCCAGCAATTGGGTGTGGAGGGATCAACTGGGGGTGTAGCCAGCAACTGGGTGTGGAGGCATCAACTGGGGGTGTAGCCAGCAACTGGGTGCAGAGGCATCAACTGGGTGTGTAGCCAGCCACTGGGTGTAGAGGCATCAACTGGGTGTGTAGCCAGCAACTGGGTGTGGAGGCATCAACTGGGGGTGTAGCCAGCAACTGGGTGCAGACTCATCAACTGGGTGTGTAGCCAGCAACTGGGTGTAGAGGCATCAACTGGGGGTGTAGCCAGCAACTGGGCGCAGAGGCATCATCTGGGGCTGTAGCCAGCAACTGGGTGTGGAGGCATCAACTGGGTGTGTAGCCAGCAACTGGGTGTGGAGGCATCAACTGGGGGTGTAGCCAGCAACTGGGTGTGGAGGCATCAACTGGGTGTGTAGCCAGCAACTGGGTGTGGAGGCATCAACTGGGTGTGTAGCCAGCAACTGGGTGTGGAGGCATCAACTGGGTGTGTAGCCAGCAACTGGGTGTTGAGGCATCAACTGGGGGTGTAGCCAGCAACTGGGTGTAGAGGCATCAACTGGGGGTGTAGCCAGCAACTGGGTGTGGAGGCATCAACTGTGGGTGTAGCCAGCAACTGGGTGTGGAGGCATCAACTGGGGGTGTAGCCAGCATCTGGGTGTGAAGGCATCAACTGGGGGTGTAGCCAGCAACTAGGTGTGGAGGCATCAACTGGGGGTGTAGCCAGCAACTGGGTGTAGAGGCATCAATTGGGGGTGTAGCCAGCAACTGGGTGTAGAGTCATCAACTGGGGGTGTAGCCAGCAACTGGGTGTAGAGGCATCAACTGGGGTGTAGCCAGCAACTAGGTGTGGAGGCATCAACTAAGGGTGTAGCCATCAATTGGGTGTGGAGGCATCAACTGGGGGTGGAGGCATCAACTGGGGGTGTAGCCAGCAACTGGGTGCAGAGGCATCAACTGGGGGTGTAGCCAGCAACTGGGCGCAGAGGCATCAACTGGGGGTGTAGCCAGCAACTGGGTGTGGAGGCATCAACTGGGGGTGTAGCCAGCAACTGGGTGCATAGGCATCAACTGGGTGTGTAGCCAGCAACTGGGTGTGGAGGCATCAACTGGGGATGTAGCCTGCAACTGGGTGCAGAGGCATCAACTGGGTGTGTAGCCAGCAACTGGGTGTAGAGGCATCAACTGGGGGTGTAGCCAGCAACTGGGCGCAGAGGCATCATCTGGGGGTGTAGCCAGCAACTGGGTGTGGAGGCATCAACTGGGGGTGTAGCCAGCAACTGGGTGTGGAGGCATCAACTGGTTGTGTAACCAGCAACTGGGTGCAGAGGCATCAACTGGGTGTGTAGCCAGCAACTGGGTGTGGAGGCATCAACTGGGTGTGTAGCCAGCAACTGGATGTGGAGGCATCAACTGGGTGTGCAGCCAGCAACTGGGTGTGTAAGCATCAACTGGGGGTGTAGCCAGCAACTGGGTGCAGAGGCATCAACTGGGTGTGTAGCCAGCAACTGGGTGTGGAGGCATCAACTGGGTGTGTAGCCAGCAACTGGGTGTGAAGGCATCAACTGGGGGTGTAGCCAGCAACTGGGTGCAAAGGCATCAACTGGGTGT